>NW_024037071.1:12163555-12237465 GCF_015706575.1 Patiria miniata | reverse complement strand
CTACCGAGTTGTATAAAAGGACGATTAAAAATGTTGTGTCTTTCAGGACTTTTAACGATTTTAATAAAATATTAACGTTTTCCAAAACTTGCAAAATTTTCCCTCACCGTGTCTGCTAAAAGGTACCGTTTATATTTTAACATAAATCTTTAATTGCGCTCTGTCCATGAAAGTTCCATTGTCTGGTTCCCATTCTTCAGCTGCAAATGTAAAATGAAGTCAAAACGACGATATTTGCAGCGCGAAATCGTAACAACTTTTACGGGATCAAAATAAGCACCGCGCGTTAGCGAAAATAAACGGCACACCGTGTAATGTGAATGGCGCCCTCAATCGCCGATCAGTAGACTTGCCTCAGGGATTTGTGTTCTCCTTTCGGGGGAAGGGCAGGGTCTTAAGAAATCATCCTGCAGACATTTTGTCTTTAATCAACTTGAACGTTACAGGGAAAATATCAGACTTTATTCAGGGGGTGTTTGGTCAAACATAAACTATGAACAAAAAGTTGGGATCATTATAAAAACCACTTCCCGCATACCGCGATAATAGGGAGTCCACCTCCGTTCGCACACGCCGCGCATGTCTATTTTCACAGGCATCGTACACGGAATAAACCACACCACCTGTCAGATTTTTTTTATATTAATTTAAAAAGGAAGAGTTATACTACACATAAGACAGGACAATTCTGGAAGGTTAGTGAGCAATCTCTATTCCGAACGAGAAACGTGATAAGTACCGCGATAATACGGCGTTCCATCCTACATGTTATTTTCAAGTGATGCATGCAGCAACCCAGACTTGGTCAATCTGCCAAGCGTACGCGCTGGTTTGTTCCACGTTTGTACACAGTCTATGGAAATTAATTCTCGATGTGATTGGCTTCTACCGATTTCGGTAGAAGCCAATCATATCACAGTATTTCAGGCAATGAGCGTTTTTATTCTTAAAAACGCGCGCAGATTGTTTTGATAATATTCCTAACACGCAATCAGCGTTGTCTGCGTATTCGCGCATCCAAAGTTTCGCGGAGAACGCACACGAATCCCATGGTGAGGAGTAGAAACAGATACACGCACGCGTACGTTCGAATGCTTTGAAACGGCTCTGGGTATGCACAACACGAATCGGTATCAATGGATCTCAACATCTTTTACAGGTTAACCCCAATAAAAATTCCCTTTTGTTTTGAATAACATTTGAATGTCTCATTCTTTATTTATTCAATCCAAGAGCAGCTGATCTTAGCATTATCATCCCCAATATAATATGTTTGAAATCTACAAATTAAGATTACGTTTTTAAACTTTTGCAGATTGTTATCCAGCCTTCCATACCTACTGAAAATAATAAACGAGTCTTCGAAAAACGGTTACTTTGATTGGTCAAGCGATGTTGCTGCATATGCATAGAGATGGTGTTGCATATGCATTGATGAATACAGGCGCGTGCACGCGTGGGGGGGGGGTGCTGATGGCAGATTGATCAAGTCGGAATTGCTAACTTTTGCACCACATGTATGCACATGCTCTGAAATACATGCACACACATGCAGTGACATGTACGTGTAATACGCGTGTTGTACAATGTACACATGTACATACAGTGTGTGCGCATTGTTATACGGCACTGAAGTGGAACGCGCGCTGAAGTGTACCTTGTCGGGCATCTGGAAAGACGTAAACTAAGTGATTTTTGCTAGTTTTTTTTTAAATTAAGATACCGACATAAAGCATTCCGACTTGAGTCAAGTCTATACATTGTGCGGCTCTGTATTAGCTATCCAGTCTTTATATAGAGATCAGTGGCGCGGCCCCTTAGTTAAAGCTATAGTCCATCATTTGCAGCCATCCGAAAAGTAACTGGCGTAATTATTGTTGAAAACAAACTTGGTTGAAAGATAGTAAGGGAACTAAACTCCCTGTGAAATTATTCCTTATGGGAAGCTGTCATTTTGAAGTAATCAACGAAAGAAGGCATTTCCAACGGTGATTCTTAAGAAGCACCGTAGGAAAATTTAAATTAGTAGTTCGTTTTGTTATTCAGCGCAGCGCGCACAAGTATTGGAACGACGCACACGCGCGCGCGGTTGTTATAATTCGTCGGATCAGTGCGCTACGTCGCGTATAGCTGCAATTCAAAACAATTCAAAACATGATTCAGTAACTTTTGATTTGAAATTGAGATCTTAGAATGTTGTTTTGTTGCTTCAAACGAACAAAATGCACAAATTACAAATGATGGACTATAGCTTTAACGTGGCGCGATTTGATTTTTCGATAGGCCATGGGCTTATAGCTCGGGAAACTCCAGCTAATATTTTTTATCAGGGTGCACATCGCTAAATAGGCTTAAGTTAAACCCATTCGCCGAGCTCATGAATTAAAAGTTACACCCTCAAAATATTCTATTGGAGAGTTCTGAGAGCCATAAAATTGGGGAATTGAAGAGATACGGCAATGAACCTCTGGGCCGGACTTTGGGCTCCCAATTCTGAGCATTTTGGATGTAATTGGGCTCGAAAGTGGCACTATTTTGCCATGTTGTGGAGGGATCGTTTTCCAAGATGGCTACTTTAACGCTTTGGGAAAAATAGGGGTCATCTTCTTTGAGTGAGAATTCCTCGAAAAGTCAAAGGTCAACCCACCAAAAAATGAAAAGAAAATGAAAGATGACATGTTGATCATCATTTTACTGTGCAGCTAAATACCTGTGAGAGTTCTGAGTATTTTAAAAAGAATTTAAGATATGGGCATTTAGCATTACTATACCTCATACATATTCATGATCGAGAGCCGGACGTTCACTGGTCAATTCACCATCACGTGCCAGATGTTATTCTTGCTGTTTACCAAACGCGCGCGCGAGGATTCACGCACATTGTAAATACGCATGCGTAGTAGACTGTCGCATGGGTTACCCGTGCGACAGTCTACTACGCATGCGCTTTACAGAGCAATCGAGGAACTGTCGCACGGGTGCAGTACGCACGCGCGAACATCGCACAGGAGAGATGCATGGTTGCACGGTTCGCGTAAAAGTTAATTTACAGAGCTCAATGATGCCGTACTGGAGAAAATGTATAGACCGTGTAAAGATGTCTCCTGTACAAAAGAAAGTGGTACACATTGCAAACAACTGTATTTACAACTGTAGTAACTGTATTATAATTGCAAACGAACCGAACTAGTAATTGAAGTTGAATCTTTTGGTGAGCTGTACAAGTTTCCCCAAATTTTTTTTTAGGTGCATAATAATAAAACAAAATTCGGCGACTGAATATGTATGAGGTATAGTAAAACAAATATAACATGGTTTATTTCGGGTGGACAGTCGATATTAGCTCCCCTCGGTATTGGAAGTTGACAAACTAGTTCCCTCGGCTTCGCCTCGGGAACTAGTTTGTCAACTTCCAATACCTTGGGGAGCGAATATCGACTGTCCACCCTCAAACCATGTTATATTTGTATACTAGTGACTATGGGAATTGTTTTGCACTGTTGCACCCATCAGGAATTCACATGAGCATGTCAGCGGGAGTTACGTACTCAAGCTAGCCGTGGGCTAGACCCGTGATGAACGTGGCTATAGCCACGCTTCGATCTACAGTGATCCGCGGTTACTGCAGTGACCGAGTGACCGTTCTAGCCGAATTTTGGCTTAATTTGACAGAATATTTGCATGCTACATCTACTTACGGTTTAATGGGTAATTTATTTAGGCATAGCCTTTGTGACCCCATATCCTATATTTGTTCTCTTCCAATGTGAGTCGAGTTCCTTCTTAAAAGCTGACAAAGTTCTAGCATTCACTACTTCCTGTGGGAGAGCATTCCATGCATTGATGATTCGTTGGGAGAAGAAGTGTTTCCTACTAGTCCATGGGCCAGACCAGATATTGGTACTAATTACCGAGGTGGCAAAACATTAAGGGTGCCAAACGCTTTGTAGGATCGACCTAAGTACAAAAACATGTGATAGCATCTCCAAATGAGTAGCTTAGTCAATGTTTTTCTTAGTTTTGTGTTTTGCCATTAAGTTACATTATACTTGCATTTTATGTACATCCCTTTGCATATGGTTTGCTATAATATTAATTACGCTGCTATTGCAGGTGATTATGGCAATAAAATACAGACAGGCAGTTTGTGAACAATGAATCCTATTCCAATAGTGCATGTTGATTGTAACCATAAATGTTGTTTGGGGGGGGGTGTTACTGTACTCTAGCTTAAAACTCTCCATTATTTCAGTGCTTTCCGCTGAACTATGTAAATCAACAGATATACGTTTGTGTTAATCAAGTCGAGGCCCTTTGGCAGCTCAAGCCCTCCCAATGATCTCGGTCCACAGTGTCCCGGTCCAGCATGCAGGAGCGCAGCTCCTCAGCGGTTGTCAAACCGGTTTCCCGTTTCAGCATGTTCACAAAGGGCAGATTTCTTCTACCACGTGAGGCAGTGCCCCATGTGGGCTCCCAGAGAATGATCGGGCTAGCGGCCAGTTCCAGGTGACGGACGCAATGCCCTGCAAGCTTGAGACAGCGTTCCTGGATCTTTTTCGTCACCTTCGGCAAGCCAGCGTAGAGGTCTACATTTCTCATGTGATCCTGCCAAGGGATGTTCAGGGCCATGCGCAGCATCCTGGTGTATTCAGAGACTTCTCCATCTTAGTAGTGAGGGTCCAGGTCTCAGCCTCTAGAACTGCCTCTACCGTAGACACAAACAGTGACCTTTTCATTTGATCACTGAGCGCTGATGACCACACATTTTCCATTCTGTGGAGCACTGACCACGCCTGTCCTCTTTGGGTCTTGAGGTCTTTCTCACTGGAGCTGATCCACGCTGCAAGGTACTTGTAGTCAGATTCAACCTTGAGACTTGTACCATCTCTCTCGTGCAGACAGCTATGTCACTGATGTTATAGGCGAGCACCAAGCTTGGTCTTCTTTGTGTTCAACTGTAGGTCAACCTTCAAACACTCCTCCTCAACTGATACAAAAGAGCCTGCTCCACTGTGTTTGAGACCAGTGCGATGTCATCCTCAAAGTCCATGTCAGTGATCATCACAGGAGACACTCACTGGGGCACTATGGTGAAACCCAGCTCCTTTTCTTTACCGTTGATGGCCTTCCTCAGGGCGTAGTCGAGTACAATGATGAAGAGAAAAGGAGCCAAGGTGTCACCCTGAAGCTCTTCTGTCAGGATGTCAAAGCTCTCTGTGACGCCATCCATTGAAGTGACCCTGGCCAGGGTGTTAGCGTAGGTCGCCCCAATGATTTGCACTAACTTACTAGGGATCCCATATGCAGTGAGGATGTTCATCATCTTGACCCGGTGGATAGTGTCAAACGCCTTGCCGAAGTCAATGAAGGTCATGACAGCAGGAAGATGTTTATGTGTGACACCTTCAATAATTGTTTTCAGTGAAATGATGTGCCCCACTGAGGAGCTCTCTAGCCGGAAACCATTCTATGCTATTCTAAGAAGTGGGTCCATCACTGGCCGAATCCGGTTGAGCACCATCCGGTTAAAGGTTTTGGCGACAAAAGAGGTAATTAAGACTTATCCCTCGGTAGTTGTCCGTACATGTGAAGTCACCAGACTTCGGAACTGGGATAATATTAATACTGCTCCACTGATCTGGTATCTCTCCCTTTTCTTATGCCTTGTTGACAAAGTCGAGTACGAGGTCGTCGATGGTGACATACATGTACTTCAGGACCTCTGGGACGACACCGTCCTCCCCACAGCATTGTCTAGCCTTGAGCGCCCCCTTTGCTTTCACATACTCCTCTTCATTGAAGGGACCATTTTTCGATGTCCAGGTCCTCGACCACTTGTTCTACCTCCACCTGCTCATCCATCATCTCTGGTTCATCACCAAGAAGGTTTCTGAAGTGGTTGAACCATGCCTCATCCCGTTGCTCATCAGTATCTCCCTTGATATGAGAGGGCTTGGAAGACTTTCTAGTAATCTCCTGGATCAGCTTCCAGCTCATCACATGCATTTGGTTAACCCAAACTACTTCCACCTGACTGATTTTCTGGGTAAGCACCTCCTCTTCGATGAGATAATAGGTTTGGACGAGGGCCTTCTTCTTGTTGGAGTACACCACTCGATTGGTGAGGCTGAAGTCTGCTACTAGAGATCTGTAGACCAATTCCATCTCCTTTCTGGCTCTGACGACACAAGGATCTGATGAGGCTTTCACCCTCCTCTTCACCTTAGGGACCTGTGTCCATGCAGACCTCTGCGGCCTCCTCGTTTGTTTTCACAAACTTTTTATATCGGTCAGTTGCAGATTTCCCCTCCTCAGTCAGTACCTGAAACCGATTGTGAACTTCTATGGTGTACCTCTCCTGTAGATCGCTGTTTCCATTGAGCTGATTCCCCCATTCGTACTTCACCCTTCTTGTGACTGCCTTTCTCAGTGCTCAGAGGCTGAGACTCACCTTCGTCACCACCACTCTATGATCTGATCCCACTGTAGAGAAGGTACAGCCACGTCCACAGCCTTCCCTTTTGCTTCTCAAACAGCGTGTTGTTGACTAGAAGAGACTAGTTGTCTATTAGATCCAGCAGACGCACCCCGTTGTCATTTGTTACCTGATGAAAGGTGAAAGGAACGTCTCCCTGTCCCAGGTGGGCATTGAAGTCCCCAAGGATGGCAAGGATGGCAAGGATGGCAAGGATGGGGAACAGCCTCTACCGCTCGTCTTTATTATCCTACAACTTTCTCTTCTACTAATCGGGTGCTAGGAGAGTTGGCACATAGGCCACTATGGTGGTGAGGACTGGATTTCTTTGGAAAGGGGCAGTGATAACTCTATCAGAAGACCGGTTAACACTGATTAATGACCTCTGTGCCATTCTGCTCAGCATGAGCCCGACCCCACCAGCTGCCGCCTGAGCTTCATTTCTCCAAGCCAATGCCATGACAAGGTGGTAATCTTCAATCATGTTGGTAACAACGATATCTCTCATGCTATCAGCATACACCCTCCTGTGCTCCTGGATCCCACACAGGGCCACTCAGTGTCTCCTCATCCTATCCACTAGCTCATTTGCTCTTTTATTCTCCCTGATTGGCTGCACATTCATGGTGGCAAAAGACAAGCTCTTCTTACATCTCAGCAGTGCGTCGGTTCTCTGGCACCCGTCTGCTGCCGCCCTTCCCAAGGAGACCTTGGGGTTTCAGGGAGCACCATCATCATTCTCACGAGGTGAGTGTACACGAATTCCCTCCGCTGTTCTCCTGCGGACTCCGGCCGCTGGCAGTATACGATTCTTCATTGGATTTAAGATCATGATTAGACTTTTCTTTTGCGAAAGTAGTGCCCGAGTTTTCCTTCTCTTAGGAGGGCTGCCTTCCCAGGACTTTTTAACCCATAGCTGGGGCAGTGGTTGGCATAACGCCAGGACGTGTCCACACGTCGCTGGGGCTGCGCACCATGTCTCTGGGGCCCACTGCTGCTCTGAGTCATACAAGTTGCTTTTATTTAGTGTCATATACGTGCACATTGACACATAACGAAATAAATTATTAATGTCTAAGTAATACTCATCCAAGTATAGCG
Source organism: Patiria miniata (assembly GCF_015706575.1). NCBI lineage: Eukaryota > Metazoa > Echinodermata > Asteroidea > Valvatida > Asterinidae > Patiria > Patiria miniata. Next base: position 12,229,889 of record NW_024037071.1, on the reverse strand, counting down.
CCCTCTATAAACAGTTGCCATGACAATAAATTTGTCATCACGTGAGGTTCATCATCCCGTGGAGTATGATTATTTGATTCGCGAAATTCTATCTATGTCTTAGAAAGCATATTTGAGACAGGTGATATCAACCTACATGTACACATGACGCTAATATGAATACTATATGTATGATATACAGGCAGTTTATGTTACTCAGACAGGTGCTATACTGGTAATCTTTATGTTTAAATGTTACTATCTAAAAAGTTAAAACAGACCTAAACCAACAATTTTAAACCATTAATTAAGTTTGGTTTGTTTCACAGGGGACACAAAAGATTAATGTTTAAAATAATGTTTATACATCCTATTAAAAAAATCATGTGTAATATATGATTTATAGTATAATATATAATTTTACCAAGTTTCATCATTATACAACTAAGCATAATGGTGTAATTGCGAATTGTACAACCATATCCTAACCGAAGTTCTAAGGATTTATGTACTGAACTCATTCCGACTAGGCTTAAAAAGTGGGCATTTACTACCACTAAGCTACCATCCTTGGATCAATTTATCATCCTTAGACATTATAGACCTTTCAAAAAAATGTATTTAGATTTTGCCACCTCAAGTGGTACCAATACGTCAAGTTTTGGCCTCTGGCCCATGGACTATACATCCAATATTCTTGTTTAATGCTGGTTTGAAGATCTTCAGAGTGTGTCCCTTGTGCTATGGTGCTTGATGATGTTCTGAAGAATGTTCTGCTGTCGATGTTCTGAAATCCCTTCATCAGCTTGAAAGCTTGTATGAGGTCTCCTCTTACGCGTCTTTGTTCTAGCGAGTAGAGGTCCAGGGCCTGGAGACGTTGCTCGTAAGGTAGATCTTTCAATTCAGGTACAAACTTGGTTGCTCGTCTCTGCACCTTTTCCAACACAGACTTGTCCTTCTCCAGTCAGGGATTCCACGCTTGGTCGCAATACTTAATATGTGGTCTAATATAGGTCTTGTAAAGGATGGAAAAGCTGTTGGCATCATGTGCTTGAATGATCTTTTTATGACTCTCAAACAGTTCATTCCTTTCACCGCTGCTTTGCTACATTGGATGCTTGGCTTACAATCCTTTGTGATGTATACTCCTCGGTCCTTTTCTTCCTCTATTGATTCCAATGTTGTTTCTCCCATGTGGTATTCACACTGCGGATTCCCATAACCAATTTGCATTGTCTTTCATTTTCCAGCGTTGATGAAACGCAATAACCACTTGTCAGACCACACTTTCAATTCATCTAAATCCTCTTGAATCTTTCCAATGTCTTCTTTTTCTTTAACTGCGCTGTAAATTTTTGTGTCATCCGCAAACATTTGAATATTGCACCTTACATGATTTGGAAGATCATTCACATAGATGATGAATAGGATAGGTCCCAAAACTGACCCTTGGGGAACTCCACTTGTAACCTTGGTTGGACTAGACGTGGCCCCTCTGACTGAGACACTTTGTATCCTGTCTGATAGAAAAGATTATATCCACTTAAGAATCTTCCCATCGTAGCCATATGCTTGGAGTTTGGATATCAATCTCCTGTGTGGTACCGAGTCAAATGCCTTCTGGTAGTCCAAAAAATGATATCCACAGCATCCCCATCATCAAGGTATGTTGTGATGTCCTGTTGTGATGAAAAAAAAATCACAAAAATCTATCACTTAGTTTACATCTTTCAAAAAGCACGACAAGGTACACTTCAGCATGCGTTTCATTTTAGTGCCGTATAACAATGCGCAGACACTTATGTACATCGTTCACGCGGGTACATGTACATGTGTGTGTGCATGTACAGAGCATACATGCATACATGTGGTGCAAAAATTGGCAATTCCGACTTGATCAATCTGCCATCAACACCCCCCTCGTTTGTGCGCGCATGTATTCATCAATGCATTATGCAACATCATCACTATGCATATGCAGCAACATCGCTTGACCAGTCAAAGTAACCAATTTTTGAAGACTCGTTCATTATTTTCAGTAGGTATGGAAGGCTGGATAACAATCTGCAAAAGATTAATTTGTAAATTTGAAACACATTCAGGTGATAATCCTGGATCGTCGAAGTGTTAACAACTCGGAGTCAGAAGAGATCTTGCATATTGTATAACTTGGTTTTTTATTTGATCTGTAAACAACAACAAACATAGAATACAACGTTAAGTATGCTATCTTGAAAATATGTTAAATGAACAGTGCTCAGACAGTGCCCCTTTAAAATGGTAACACCCAATTTATTGGGAAGAAACTCTATTAAAAGTCATTTCCAACACATCTATCCAATCTCTGAAATCATCTTCAACAGTAATGATGGCCTGAAAGAAAACACAGGAATTCTTAAAACCTAAATTCGGTGCAATACAATCGGTCAGGAAGGTCACCAAACGACTACATCTAATTTCCAGTCACATGTTCCGGTAAATATTCAATCACAGTAAAATGCACATAAGTTTCTTAACTTGACACTAAAAATACACTTACTTCTTTGGCAAGATTCTTCCACATAGGACTGAGCACTGGATCTTCTTGCATCCAAGGTAAATACTTAAAAACAGGTTACATTTTCGCCCAAACTGGCTACAAACAAAGCATAACTTAATCAAACATGGCCGAACTGATTTATGAGTGAGATGTGAGAATGGACTAACTAAACGTGAACTGTTGAGGGCGCTCTTCAGATTCCGGTCTTGTCAGGCAACTCTGTTCACCAGACCATCCTCCGCCCCGCCCTAGTGCTCATCTCCCTATCCCTCTGCAGGATAGAGAACCGCTACTTTGGTGATAGGTCGGACACACTGTCAAGCAGGTGTACGTACTTTGATGCTCCGAACTCGCCCATCTGGTCCCGGGTAGACTTCCAAGATTCTGGCGATGTCCCACTTGCTGCGGATGGTGTTCTGGTCAGCTTCACGATGTCGTTCACTCGAACATTACGCCTCTCTGTCTGCCACTTCTTGCGCAGGACCAATAGTGGTAGCACGTCTTGGATCCAACGTCGCCGGAACGAATCCACGATCTTCTGTATAAACTCTACTCGGTGCCTTTGATTCTTCGTATTTCGAAACGGACCTTGGGGTACCTCAGAGGAAGACCTGGCCTTCCAAGCAGGATGTCGTTTCGTTTGGGCAGAGGTAAGCGCCATCCTCTGGGTCGTTCAGGATTCTTCCAATTGGTCGCTGATTGATGAGATTGGCCACTTCAAGCAGAACTGTGTAGAGCTCAAAGGGTGTTAGCACTTGGGCTCCAACTGCGTGTTTCAATGCATACTTTTCACGAGTGCCTCAGCGCAGCCATTCTGGTGTGGGGCTGCCAGTGAGATGAATTTCCACTCCATCTATTTTTCTGCGCAGAACTGCTGAAGTTCTTTGGCATTCAACCCCTTTATCATCTCGCAAAGCTCTCGCTCAGCTCCTACAAGCTGTGTGCCATTGTCACTTATCATTAGTGCCGGATAACCTTGGATGAAAAAGAATCTGCGCAGAACTTGCATGTAGGCTACTCCATGGTGGAATAGTCAACAGCTAGCTCCAGGTGGACTGCCCTCGTGTTTAGGCATGTGAAGAGAACTCCATAGTGTTTGGAGGTCTTGTAGCGCCCGATCTTCACCTGGTACGGCCTGAAGTAGTCACATGACGTGAAATGAAACGGTGGTGTGTATGGTGCCAATCTCTGCTTCGGCAAGTCTGCCATGATTTGTGATTCCACCTTGTGGTCTGTTTCTCTGCAGACTGCACACCTGAACTTCACCGTCTTGGCAAGGGTGTGGGCTTTCAGGATCCAGTACAATCGTCTTGTCCTTGCTACTGTGGTTGCGACACCAGTATGCCCATACTGGTGCATGTGACGCATGATCAGACGTGATATGTGGTGGTTGTTTGGCAGAAGGGCTGGATGCTTCGATTCATACGACATTCAGGATTCCTTTCCTCGACCTCCTACCCTCATTACTCCATCTGCTTCCATGAATGGACTCAGTGTCTTGGATTCCCCCTTGGCGAGGCGGTCATGGAGGCTCTTCTGTGCATTCTTGATCCAATATCAAGATCTTTGGCTCTCGTTCCATTTTTGTCGTTTAGCACGCAAGTTCCAGACAAATCTCAGAGTGTAGGCTGTCACTCTGATCAGCTTTCTCCAGGAAAAAACTTGCTGCAATCAATGACCTCTGGTCTCATCTGTGTCAAGAAGACATTTTCTGTCTTTCGTTGTTCTCTTTCTACTTCAGATTGGTCTACGATGGAAGCATCTTGGGGCCAGTTCTCTTCGGGTAGACACAGGAAGTCTGGCCCATGTTGCCATCGCTCGGACAGTCGCTTGACGGATACGCCACGAGACACATCATCGGCCATCAAATCCGAATGGCTTAAAACCTCGTGCTGTGCTACGTATCCACGCCATTGCAATCATGCTGTCAGAAAGAAAGATTGTCTTGTCTGTCTTGTCTATCTGAAGTCCGGTCGTGTACAGACAGGCAGCAACTACTGCTACTTGTAGCTAAAGGCGGGGTATGGTCAGTTTTTTCAAGGGTGCAACTCTTGACTTGGCAGCGACGAATCGGACATCGTATCTATACTCCGCATCCATCTAGCGTAAGCACAAGCACCAAAGGCATCTTCTGATGCGTCTGGGAAAATACAGAGTGTTGGATTTCTGATGGCCTCAAAGGGGGTGAGTGATCTCTGGAAATGCACGTCATTTAGCTCCTCCATCTCTTCAAACAGTTGGATCCACAAGGTTTGCTCGGCCAATGAAAGTTCTTGATCCCAGTCGAGTCCCCTTTGCCAAAGTCTCTGCATACCAAATTTTGCTCGTATTAGGAATGGTGCAGCAAATCCAATCGGGTCACAAAATCTGGCAACTTGACTCAGGATACTTTGTTTTGTGAGTTTTATCTTTGCCAAAGTCTCTGCATACCAAATTTTGCTCGTATTAGGAATGGTGCAGCAAATCCAATCGGGTCACAAAATCTGGCAACTTGACTCAGGACACTTTGTTTCGTGAGTTTTATCTTGGGTCCTCCAGCTTCTGTAGACTTTGTCTAAGTCCAGGGTAGCTTTGTAGGACATGTCATCGTCTTTAGGGTTCCAAACTGCCCCTAAAACTTTCTCTTGTGTCGGGTCCTGATTGGGTTTCAGCTCATGGCGATCATGGTTAGCAGGGTCTCCTGTTAGTGGCTTGTTGGACAGCCACTCTTTCACCTTAAATCCTCCCTTGCTTAGGATGATGTCGAGGGCACTTGTCAACTTGTGTACGTCTTCCATTGTGGGGACAGAATCACAGATATCATCCATATAGGTGTTCTCTTCCAACATCCGTGCCGCCTCTTGAAACTTATATTTTCCGTCTTCAGCTGTTTTTCTCAATGCTGTTTGTGCCATAGCCGGTGCAAGTTTGTCTCTGAATGTGAGGACGATTTTGACGTAGACATCTGGCTTTTGGTCTGTCTTCATGTCTCTCCACAGGAACCGCTCAACATGTTGATCTCTCTCGGGTATTAGAATTCTGTGGTACATTTTTGAGATGTCACTGATGACAGCTACTTCATTCTCTTGAAATCTCAGGATCACCCCAAACAGATAAGTTGTTCAGTAGGTCGGGCCCTTTCATCCAGTAGTCGTTTAAACGATGCCCTTGATATGTCGCAGATGTATTATACTATACTGTTTTATTTCTCGGGAAAATATCAAAAAATACATGTAAACAAATGACTAAAGTTACAACACAAAACAACTAAAGCTTTAGATACATAAACAAACAAACAAAAACAAAATACCATTCAGCTCCCAAAGGATTGCCCAAAAGAAACGTTGTTTCTGTCTAGGGGTTCTCCAAACTGAATGGCATACGTGAAAACAACAAGCAATAAATATAAAAAGAAGTTTTAACTATACAAAAAAAAAGTTAAATAAAGTTACATTAAGTCAAGAACAAAGTTGGTAAATTATATAATTATAAGACAAACAAATCAAAAGGCAAAAAAAAAAAAAAATAAATAAATTACATTTGTACTTGGTAAATTAAATGAATAAACAAATCAACTACTACCACTACTACATGTACTACTACTACTACTTCTATTAATAGATAAATAAATAATTAGACAAGTTGGTAAGTTAGCCTAATTAATTAATTAACTAAATAAATGAGTCAATATTGCATTTTTAATTCTTTAAATAAATAGTTATTAATAAATAAACAAAAATTACAGTTACAGTTGTTCAAATGTATTGAACAATATGCGCAGTGGGGTGCTTTTACTGTCCGGCTTTAGGACTCCATGGTGAGCGATGTAGTAGATTGGACCAGTGTAGGACTTCAACTCCTCTTCAGACAGCTTTCTGGCAAACTGCATCGCTGTCATCTCTTGTATCTGTTTATCGTAGGCACTGGCATGATCAGCATTCTTCATAAGTCAGCGTTCTGTCGATTCTAGTTTTCATTCTGCTTGTATTTTATTATTTGGAAGTAGATTTGGATCTCGTTTCCATGGGTATGACATGATTCACTGGTTGCCAATCTTGGTACAGCTTTGCTCAATGACTCTAGCTTCCTCCACCTCAGTAGGGCTCATCTTTTGTGGTTTACAACTGCATGTGTTTGATTTTACTTCCATTGCTTTAGTTGTCCAGAAATCCGCTAAGTCGACTGGTGTCGACAACTTCACATGCAATACTCGGCTCGTTCACATTGGTTCCCCAGGGATTGCTCCGAAAATCACCCAACCCAGTGGTGATTGACGGGCAACTAGATTTCCAGCCTCTATTGTCTGTCCACAGTGCATCTTGGCATATAAGTCTATTCTGAGGAGAAGGTCAACAGAGCCGCTTCCTCGATAGAGACTGACCGGGTGGATTTTGAAGTTTTGTGCTATGCTTGTGAGATTCACAACGGCCAACTCTTCACAGATGCAGGGAATGCCAACGGCCAATACTGTATGGAACTGGGACTTGTTCAGTGGGCGGATACGAACTTGGTATATCTTTGTTCGTAATTCTTCCTCCTCGCCTCCAACCTTGTTAGTGATTGTGGTTACAACTTCCTTTCCGTTCAGCTTCAGATTTTCTGCGAGTGACATCCGAACTAAACTTATCTGAGCACCAGAGTCAAACAGTAGGTTTCCTAGCTGATGGTTGTCATGGTTACCGATATCAACCAAAACAACGGGCAGCACTGCTTCTTTGTAGCTTACTGATGCGACGCCAACAAGACTGATGTTACTGGCAGAAGTGGGGTGTAAAAGTTGGTGATGAAAGAGCTTGCATTGGGTGCCATTCATCATCTCTGGGCATTGACGTCTGCGAGAACAGGTCGTAGCATTATGGTTTCTGCCGGCCTTCTTTAAGCAACTGAAACATGCATGGTTGGTTTTCATCAACTGCATTCGGTCAGCGGGGCTCATGGACTTGATTTTTGGGCATTAATTGATCCAACCAATGCTCGGACGTTTCACACAGCCAACACTTAAAACTGGGGGGAAACTTTCGGTCAGCGGGCTTCTTGACGTAGTTAACTGTTACTGCGTGACGTGCAGAAGTCTGGTTTTTCACTGGGGCTATAGCTCTCATGCGCGTCTTCATTTCTGACGTCATCCACTCCATCAGATTTTGTAGGATAGCCTCTTTCTTTTCTCCTTGAAGGACTCGAAACCACACTGTTTGGTCATCTGCATTTCCTCTCTATCAGTGAAAGCATGTAGTCGTTATCCATATCGTGAGGATGGCCAACTTCTTTCAAAACATTGTGACTCCTCTTGACTATAGGTGTACCAATTCACAGAATCTGTTATCTTCTTCATCCCGGAGAGCTTTGAATTTCGTGATGTCTTGAGTGTCTTTTTAATGAGTGATGATGTCGGCCACGAATCATAATGAAAAGCAGCGCGCATCTGCTCAACCAAAAAATGTCCACACAAGCTTTAACGTGGGGAAATGACCACAAAGATAGCCCATTTTTACACTAAATTCCTTGTATCTTCAGAACGGACGGTCGCACAAATCTGGGGGTTGCAGATTATAAAAATTCATTCTTCTGGCTTTAAGTCTATCTATGTCTGGCTTTGAAAGGCAGAAAAACCACTGATCATTTTTTTATTGAAAATGTGGGGTATGAGGCAATTTCCTATGGAGCGGAACAGAAAACTGCGGCAGCTTTTGTGGGCGGAAACCCGTTCAAGCTAGTTCCCGACTCCCTTTTATCGTTCGAAATGCACTTGTGTTTACAAACGTGATCCAGTCTACTCATTATCATAATCGATGCATCGTGCGTGCTCGGTAACGGAATCGGACTCGGGATACGGGGACCATCGAATGAACGCTGGGCATGAAGACCACATCGCGTCGTTCAAACATTAACACGAGTCGGAAATTTAACGTGTTCACGATCGCGAGGGGAGCTCTCAGAATTGAACGGGAAATTTCACTTTTCATCCGGATCGTGAGTAAACTTCAGTACGACTATCTTAATCATCGATGTCTACTTGTATCTCAGGTGGCGTATCTAGTAATTTAGAGGCCGTTTTGAGGGTGAAATCCGATGTTTTTGTTGGAAAATGTTGGTTTTTGGGCCAGTGACAGAATTGTGTTGCTCGGCATATAACCATTAGCTTGGACCCTTCGCCAGACCATGTCCGAATGTTAAAAGGCGATAAGTTGGGTCCAAGTTACTCGGACTAGTGAAATGGGCTAGTGCTCAGACAGCTAGTGCCCCTTGAAAATGGTAACACCCAATTTATTGGGAAGAAACTCTATTAAAAGTCATTTCCAACACATCTATCCAATCTCTGAAATCATCTTTAACAGTAAGGATGGCCTGAAAGAATACACAGGAATTCTTAAAACCTAAATTAGGTGCAACACAATCGGTCAGGAAGGTCACCAAACGACTACATCTAATTTCCAGTCACATGTTTCGGTAAATATTCAATCACAGTAAAATGCACATAAGTTTCTTAACTTGACACTAAAAATACACTTACTTCTTTGGCAAGACTCTTCCACATAGGACTGAGCACTGGATCTTCTTGCATCCAAGGTAAATACTTAAAAACAGGTTACATTTTCGCCCAAACTGGCTACAAACAAAGCATAACTTAATCAAATATGGCTGAACTGATTTATGAGTGACATGTGAGAATGGTTTAACTAAACGTGAACTGCTGAGGACGCTCTTCAGATTCTGGTCTTGTCAGGCAACTCTGTTCACCAGAACAAATCCTAAGATCAGCTGTTCTCGGATTGAAATTATAAAGAACACGACATTCAAATGTTATTCAAAACAAAAGGGAATTTTTATATATGGCTGTTGTGGTTAACCTGTAAAAGATGTTGAGATCCATTGATAGCGCCACCATGGGCGTCGCGAGGGGGGGGCAAGGGGGGGGGCACTTGCCCCCCCCCCCCCCCGGAAAAGCCCCCCCAAAAAACCCCAAAAAAAGGAAGAAAAAAAAGAAAAAAAAGAAAAGAAAAAGAGGCGCGAAGACAAAGTGGTGTAAATTTAATGAGTTGGGGGGGGGGGGGGCAAAATGTCCCTGCCCCCCTCTAAAACTGATAAATCGAAAATGTGTTGAGAAATACAAGCATTTTTTGGCAAAAATTTTTTTTGGCCCCCCTCTAGAAACAATCCTGGCGACGCCCATGAGCGCCACATGTAACTTTGAATATATATAGACCCTCATTCGAAGTGGTGCATATTACTCTGACGTCTTGATTACGTCATCGGGTGTCAAAATTACAAGTGATTTTATCTGAAAAAGTGACCAATCACTTTAATCTATAACTCTTGAACTATATAATCAATGATGTTTGTATTCTGTAATCAGATAGACCATTAATTGCTAAACATTTTTTGTCATGTACGTAAACTCGCCTGACCTTTACTTCCGGGTCTACTAGCTGGAAGGTCAATGTTAAGTGAATTCAAAATGAAGACGTTAGCCTGAAATCAAAACAAAGCAAAATTTCTTCCGAAGGGTTCACGGTATTGTCACACAACCTTGTGTGAACTTGTACCATGTCACGAAGATGTTATAAATTTTGTTACGTCACCATGACTTCATCAGGTACCAAGTTACAAGCGATTTAAGGGCAAATTTTGACAAAACAGTTTGCGTTATATTTTTTTAACTGAATAGAGTATCGGGTTGGTTTTTTTCGTGAGGTTGTAGACTATGCCGTGAGTAACATTTCGAGTTCCCGGACACAAAACTGCTTGACCTTTACTTCCGGTGTTACCAGAAGTGCAATAAAAACTGAATATAATTCAAAAGTGGAAGCATTTTACTACAGACAAATATATTATGAAAGTGTTTGTTGAGGAATGTTAGACACAAAAAACAGAATGACGACGTCATCATTCGAAAGGGCGCCCCCTAGCGGCACATGAAATAATGTTTCTTTACTTTAATTTTGAAACCATAGGTTCAAATTTTACCAAATCGCCCCTTGATATCCTTTGATTAAACACAGATAACTTGGCAAGGTTTCAAATTCATGACGTCATCAGACCGGAAGTTACTTCTATGAGGATTTTGCAACGATCGTATTTTAAATTTAATTCTATCATTTGATCCATGTCGTATATCTTAGCCCAAATAAGGATACCATTACAATGTTCACCTTTTGCTTCCAAATACTGTGACGTCATCAAACTGGACGTTCGGTGTTATGAATACATACACTTATATTTTCCAAATTTTCATATGTTATTTAACTTCACAATGAACATCCACTCCGAACTAAATCAGTATTCACTTCCCATTTTGACTAATGATGTTATCAAGTCAGAAATAACTTGTATTTGTACATAGAATGTTTACTGAAATTTATCACACCGTTAGGCCAAAAAAAAAGTCTCCGGTTTCTGGTATGGAGCTTGCCCAAAAAGTGGTGCGGCGACGCGGCTTTTTTTTTTTTTTAACCTGTTTTATTTTTGCTTCAAATGTCGGCTGATGACTGCAAATTTTGCTGCAAATGGTGCCCGACTAAACTTAGTGCAAATATTATGGGACACCAGAGAGGCCACATAAAGCTTATTCTCGATCGTAACCCCATCTAAAAAAAACCTGTTAAAATTGGGCAGCAGCAGGATTCCAGTCAAACCAGTGAGTTTGGCGGTTTTGAGACATCATCTTTCATTGAAAAAAAACCTTTTTCATTTTGCCGACGCGCATGGCTACGGCGACGCGCGCGCATACCAGAAACCGGAGATTGTTTTTTTTTGGCCTTAAAGATGTATTTTTTAAACAAAATAATTCATTGTACTAGAAAAAGGTTTAATTTCGTTATCCTTTGTTCTTACATAAAAATATTCATAACTTAACTGGACAGTGTTTCATAAAATAGTTGTCTACCCGACCACTCTGCGTTTGTAACAACAAATGCAAATCTCTAGTTCATTCTGATGCTCTGTGTAACATGAATTTTAACTCTGTACTGTGGAACCTTCTGGCCAAATAAACCATCAATAATAATACAAGGATACAAATTCTTTGCAAAAAAGTGCAGTTTTATTCTCGAAACACAGAGATAGCAAATTGTTGTGGGGATAGGTAGTGATAGATCGAACCTAAATCTTTAAGAAATTGCCAGTGTTATTTTCGAATATTATCCCGAAAAAATAGATTCCTTTTGTAATGATTGCTATTTTTCAAGCAATAAAAAATTACTCACTTTTGAATGAGAGACATTGACCAAAAAAACCCAAAGTTTAGTTATTTAACTATTTCGATTTAGTGGCTGCCAGACAATAATTCCCGTTCTCGTAGGGCTAGGCTGGTTCTCGCCCAATCAGTATTGATAAAAGTACCCCCCCCCCCAAAAAAAAAAAGTGACAGACTTTTAAAAAATGGGGGGAAAGAAGTTTTTTTGGTTGGAATGAAAATAAAGTCGAAATTTATTCATAGGAAAAAGATCTAATTTGGATGTGATACAATACCCATCGTATTTTTTCTCCGCAAAGTATTTTAAGGCAGACTCAAAATATCACTTTTAAAAATATCTGCATGGCAGCTGAAGCCCGCTTTTTTTTTCTCGAAATGACACAAATAAAGCCATTTATTGGCGCTAAAGTTTCAAGATCATTGTCATTCGATCATAGCCTGACAATTATGCAGTGTGCAGTGACGAACTGTGCCGAAGCATCGCGAATGGTTGGAGCCGCTATTCGAAGCCAGCCAAAGCCTCCGCGTTCCAAAGCTTTTAGCTGCTGTCAGGCTTGGCGCCCTGTCGCACGAAGACGAAGCCTCATAAGCCGAAGCCGGAGCCTAAGCCGAAGCCGGAGCCTAAGCCGAAGCCGAAGCCTGAGGTTTGGTAAACGGCCTATGATCAGACTAGCACAGCCGATGCGTGTCACGAAATTTGACGCCCAAATTAAATGCCGATGCACACCGCATTTGTAACTCAACAAAGCAGCAGCTCTATTAATGATTTTATGTTTGTACTTTTTACAGTGACTGGTGGATCTACTGGTAACTGCATTAAGATATTCCGTCCAACAGTAGTTACACTAAACCACAACCAGCTCCATTTTGCCATACCGAATCCCATCTGCTCTCAAAGCATTGGATTTTCAAACAAATCAGCAGCTTCAGAGGTTGGACTGAGTGAAGCACCACTTGCTGCTACGCTGCCGATCAAACCAAGACGTCCACGTCGTCGACGAACAACTTTCACACAGACACAGCTATCGGTTTTGGAAAGGAAGTTCCATTGTCAAAAGTATCTAAGTGTTGCTGAAAGGGGTACAATAGCAGATCGGCTAAACTTGAATGAGACACAGATCAAGACATGGTACCAGAATCGAAGGTAGGAATACCGTAAAGGTCCGTCTGTCTGATATTTTGTGACTGATGTGGTCAATTTTCTTTTGTTTTTGTTTGGTTGCTAACCATTTAAATTTAATGTTGCAGATGATCATGGGCAGCGTTATATGCGCCATGAGTCTCGAAGGATGGTCCGCCAAATGTGATTTAGAAAAAAAATGATGTGCTATACAACCCCCTTTGGAAACTATATTATTTAATATTAAAAGTCTTGCTGATACAGGACATTTTCTCACAAGTAACTATAATTATATGAATCATAGGTTGATGTGTCCAGTCTGGTTCAAATAAATACTTTTACTCAGGGTAGTTATTACATTTCTTTACCCAGGGTATTGCCAAATTGTTTAAAACAGGTTTCCATTGGGGCCCTGCATACAATACAAATGACTATACACATACAAAACAATACAAATATATTACAATATATACAGTACAAAACAATACAATGAAATAAAATGAAAGCATATGAGATAAGCATAAAAAATGTAAAACTATTACAACTACATGTACAGTGTGAAACAACATCGCTTTAAACAGGCTTTGCCATAAGGTGAATGAAGTGAACACAAGAATTTGGACATATCTTGTGACATCAAGAAAATATATGGCTAAATATTCGCTGATTTATATACGGGAGGGGCAACAAACCTGCGAAAAACCTTTTTGGGAGAAAACACGGGAAAAACCTTTTGGGGAGAAAACACGGGGAAATTCCCATCAGGCTCATTATTATGGCAACCAAGTTTGTTAACTTCACTTAGATTTGTATGATCAGTGAAGACAGCGAAAAAATGCAGAAATATTAGGGCCTACTGACTGAACGTTTTACTTACTGGGTATAGTTCAGATTTGAATGAGGTTAGAGAAGTCATGGTTCTCATCTGTATATATATGCAAATTATTCCATATCAGTTACAGCAAAGCTTGAGGCATAACATTCTTTTTTTCTCAGAAGGAATCTTCATAGATCAGTGCCATTTCAGTAGATTTAGTCCGTGGGACGAGAGGCCGAAAACGCTTTTATAGTTTTTGAGATAGGCGATGTGATTTGCCAAATTTTATGAAACTTTCCAGACATGTAGATTACGGTGTACTCTATCCAAAAAAAACTTTGTTCCTGCATCCACAGTTTGATTGGGAAAGAGAAAATCTGAGATAAAATTACCGAGAATTCTTCATTAGAAAAAAAAATTAAAAAAGCAACACCCTCTATTGACATAGCCAGAAACCTTTCACACACAATAAGTACAGGCTAGATGATACTTCGTTCATGTTATATTCTAGCTTTTAAATTTGGCTGTTTCGGCAACAAGCCTTGTTTTCTTTAAAGTTTTTTTTTTCTTCTCTTTTTTCCCTTCTTTTTCAGCCATTCCCCATAGCATTTGAACACGTTTTTACGGTAGAAGGCACTTTGGGCACTAAAATCAAACGATTGACTTTATACTCGGCACACAGTTAGATCAGCATCTGAAGATGTGTGCCGAACATTGACGTCATCATGACGTCATCACGTGACCCGTGATGTCACAATATAGGTGCATATTTTGAAGGCCTATATTTTCATAACTGCAGGTCCGATTGGGTTGAAAGTTGGTATGTACCTAAACCGGGATGTGTTATATAGACAAAAATTTACGTGACGTCACGATGACGTCATCACGTGACAAGTGATGTCATATTAAATGTGCATATTTTAAAGGCCAATATCTACAGAACTACAGGTCTGATTGGGTTGAAAGTTGGTATGTACCTAAACCGGGATGTGTTATATAGACAAAAATTTACGTGACGTCACGATGACGTCATCACGTGACAAGTGATGTCATATTAAATGTGCATATTTTAAAGGCCAATATCTACAGAACTACAGGTCTGATTGGGTTGAAAGTTGGTATATACCTAGACCGGGATGTGTTATAGATGAAAAGAGAAGTGACGTCGTGATGACATCATCATGTGTTACGTGACGTCACGTTAATGATTAATAGATTTAATCTTTAAAAATAAATGTAAAGTCAACCGTGAGAGACCTGAACATGATTTTTGTGGGAATTGATAGAATAATCCAGGGTCTTCTTTATTGACATTATGTGCAAAATCATGTGACCATTTCTTCCGGTTGAAAGCGGAAGTGCCTTATAATTAAAAATTGGTGAAAGATGTGAACTTACTTTCAACGATGTATGCTCTGACTAAGTTATTTACCCAAAAAAAATAATTATAGATGAAAATTGATATTGACGTCATTATGATGTCATCACGTGACATGTGACGTCATAATTCAAAGCCCTATGAGAGTGTAATCACATATTATATGCTACCATTTATTATAAACAGAACTACATATCCTTCCTGGATGGAACTTATACTTGAAACTTTTACTGGTCACATGTCACAAAAAGTTAATCGAAACAGCCCTGTGTTTGTCCACAAACATAAGTCTAGTTGTCATTATTTCTCATCAGGATGCCAACAATTCTTCATTACAGTTTTGTCTAATTTGAAATGATCAAGTTTTAAGATCGCAGATTATTTATTAGCTACGTAAAATTGATAGATGTTACTACCTAGTGCAGAATACTTTGTTATTTCAAGGTAACACTTTCATTCTGCTCCCACAAATTTTGTTGGAAAAAAAATTTAGTTGAAAAAAACCCTGCCCATTCCTGCTTCACCTGATTCAGGACCTGCCCGAGGGCAGTATACATCCACCGTGCGTGTCGGAAATGACATCGCCACCCCCTTCCCTACCGCTTCAGGTGTCCATCAGGACTGCATCCTCGCCCAAACCCTATTCTGCTGTGCTATCGACTCAATCCTAAAATGTGTCAGTCTGATTTTGGAATAGTGGTTGGAGACATTCCCTTCTCATATCTGGACTATGCAGACGAAGCCGTCCTGTTCGTAGGAAAGCCCGACCATGCCAGTGGCCTATTTCACTCCAGAGGTTGAGGAAGAAGCTGGGACGATGGGAA
Organism: Patiria miniata; assembly: GCF_015706575.1. Taxonomy (NCBI): domain Eukaryota; kingdom Metazoa; phylum Echinodermata; class Asteroidea; order Valvatida; family Asterinidae; genus Patiria; species Patiria miniata. The sequence goes on along the minus strand of NW_024037071.1, from coordinate 12,214,060 downwards.
TGCACATATCATGGGCCAAAACCAAGATCCAGAGCTGCACCGGCCTTAGTCCATTATCTAGCTGCCTCAGTCATTGTTAAAGGCCAGCCTTTCGATACCACAGAGAAGTTTAGGTACCTCGGCAGGCTACTCTTCTCCAGACATCCTTCGACGCATAGTAGGGCTCACCTCATCAACCTTCAGCCAACTAGACGGCGTGTGGCACAACAAATGCCTCAACCTCAGAACAAGGTTGAGGGTTTATACAACCTGTTCTCCCCGTCCTGGACACTAATTCTAGCAGAGGATGGGCGAAGGCTCCAAGCTTTCAACACTAGGTGCCAATGGCGCATTCTCGGTATCTGATGGTCCGATTTTGTCAGCAACGCAACAATCTCGGAGACCACCTGTCTCGAGGACATCTGTGTCACCATTTCTCATGGAGACGCCACTCCCTCTTCCGCCACATCCGACGGCTTTTGGCAGACACGTCCGCCTACGCCGCCCTCATCAGGCTGAGTGTTGACGTGTGAGAAGGATTCCACCCTGGCCCAGCTTGGAGGAGACCTAGAGGCAGACCTCGCAACACCTGGCTGTTCCAGCTGGAAGCAGACCTTGAAATGCGGGCATGACAGCTGTAGCAGTCCGCATCCGATGGACGCGTTAGGAGAATGATGTGATATGTGATGTGATGTGATCTAATAAGGTTATTTACAGTTTTCCCCTTTCCATTATAAGTGAGCAAAAACAAAGGAAATATAGCTGATAAGTTGAAACGTCTGATTACAAAACAACTTAAAAGGGACAGTCCTCAAGTTCTCCCACATACTGTACAAGTTGATTTTATTTCTGAGCCCACTTTTATGAAAACACGATGTTGGTGTCGTACAGCGACTTTATTCTAGCAATCGAACAACTAGACTACCGTAATTACAAGAGAGAATTCGGAGACATGTGTCTCGTTTGATGGTTGAAAGAAGAGTGAGCGAAGAAAGTAATAAAGGAGAGTGAGTGAAGAATCTAATAAGTAAAGTGGGGCTGACTATCCAATTTAAAAGCAATAAAAACTAGAGACCAAAGGAATGTACTAATGGACTTTGTGGCTAGGTGATAAAAGTGGGGCTTGGCCCAGTAATAGTAATCAATCAATTAGGGAGATTGATACCATAGGGTCATAACTTTTACCCACCACTGGACTGTTGCTGGGGGCAATGTACGAGGGGTTAAAAGTTCACAAATTAAGCTATAATTATATGGAAGAAAACGCTACAGGAGCCCCCTTCCAGTGAGTGAGAAGTAACAAAAATTGATAAAACACTTAAGAACGAACGAATGTGACATAGCGTTTGGGCCAATGAACTGTGCGGATATTCTGCTCGGTATTTACAGGATTGGTTTGAACTATTGGGATAGTGTGGTTGGGTTTGGGAAGAGCAGAATTCGTAGCATGACCTATATCCAAATGGGCAGATTTAAGGCGATCTATGCTAACTGTGTCCACCACTGGACTGTTGCTGGGGGCAATGTACGAGGGGTTAAAAGTTCACAAATTAAGCTATAATTATATGGAAGAAAACGCTACAGGAGCCCCCTTCCAGTGAGTGAGAAGTAACAAAAATTGATAAAACACTTAAGAACGAACGAATGTGACATAGCGTTTGGGCCAATGAACTGTGCGGATATTCTGCTCGGTATTTACAGGATTGGTTTGAACTATTGGGATAGTGTGGTTGGGTTTGGGAAGAGCAGAATTCGTAGCATGACCTATATCCAAATGGGCAGATTTAAGGCGATCTATGCTAACTGTGTCCTGACGATTGTTCAGTTCAATGACGAAATGTTTAGCTGAACGACTGAGTACTTTGAAAGGTCCGTCGTAAGGCGGTTGTAGAGGTTTGCGCACTGCGTCACGACGAACGAAAACCAGTGAGTGCATGTCTGAAGTTCCTCGGGAACATGCACTGTGGGACGCTGCTGTGCGCGGGTTGTTGGTGGCTGGAGATCCTGCTGGGCGCGTTTCAAGCGATGAACATAGTTCGTAGGCTCTAAGGCAGTGGCATCAGTGGTGTTGTCAAAGAATTCGCCAGGCAGGCGAAGTGTGGTGCCATAGACGCGTTCGGCAACACAGTGACCGAAATCGGACTTGACCGCAGTTCGGATTCCCAAGAGAATGAGCGGCAAAGTCTCTGTCCATAGGCTTGCGTCTGGTTGTGCCCGTAGTGATGACTTCAGTTGGCGATGAAAACGTTCCACTAGTCCATTCGCGATTGGGTGATAGGCTGTGATACGTATGCGGGTGGTACCAAGCAGATTTGTGAGTGCGCGAAAAAGTGCGCATTCAAACTGGGCACCGCGATCAGTGGTGATAACCGATGGGACACCAAATGAGGCAACCCATCGCGTTACAAAAGCACGAGCGACTGTTTCAGCTGTGATGTCAGGTAGCGGGATGGCTTCTGGCCAACGTGTGAAACGGTCAATACAGGTCAACATGTATACACATCCATTGGATGTGGGTAATGGTCCAACAAGATCAATGTGAACATGCGATAATCGGGCATCTGGAGTAGAAACTCAGACAGGGGTGCAAAGGTATGGCGATGGACCTTTGAGCGCTGACACTGTATGCACGATTTTTCCCATTGTCGCACATCACGGTTAACACATGGCCAAACGTAGCGGTCCGTGATGAGGCGTTGCGTAGCGCGAATTCCGGGGTGAGATTGGGAGTGTAGAGCGTCAAACACTGCACGACGCATCTCCACTGGAACAAATGGACGTGCGTTTCCAGTAGAAATGTCACAAGTTAATGTAATGTCACATGATGGTAGGGGAACTTGTTTGAACGTGAGCGAGGATGACGATGTGCGCAAGCGTTGAAGTTCCTCGCTGGTGTTCTGCAATTCCGCCATTTTGTGGAAATCGATGAGTGCAGTATGATCCGTGCGAAGAGCATTTAGTTCGACATGAGATAGGGCATCTGCGGCAGGGTTATCTCCACCTTTAACATGTCTGATATCACAGGTAAACTGGGAAACAAAATCGAGGTGGCGAATTTCGCGAGGGGGGTGTCTGTCCGTTTTGGTGTCGTGAGCGTATGTGAGCGGTTTGTGGTCCGTTAGCACAGAAATTGACGACCCTCGAGTGAGTGACAAAAATGGCGGATGGCAAGGTATATGGCCAACAGTTCGCGACCAAATGTGCTGTAACCTGTCTCTGCTGGTTGAAGTCGCTTTGAGAAGAAAGCGAGTGGTTGCCATGCATTGTCAATTCGTTGTTGAAGAACAGCTCCCACTGCGATATCCGAAGCGTCCGTCATGACGCACAGAGGCGCGTCTGGCTTTGGATGTGCAAGGAGAGTGGCGTTAGCGAGGGCAACTTTGATAGCGTGAAATGAAGCGGTGGCAGAGTCATTCCAAGGGAGTGGTGCCGACTTCTTTCCGGCATTAGAAAGTAGATCGGTGAGTGGTTTGAGGACCTGGGAACACTGGGGAATGAAACGGCGGTAGAAGTTGACGAGACCGAAAAATTCCTGAGTTTGGTGAGAGTTTTTGGTTGAGGAAAATCACGGATAGCACTGACCTTTCCAGCAAGTGGTTGCACTCCGTGACGGTCAACGTGATGTCCAAGGAATTCCAGTGACTCTGTGCCAAACAGACATTTCGTGGGGTTGATTATCACGCCGTATTGTTGGAGGCGGTCAAACAGAAGGCGAAGATGCGTTTCATGTTGATCGGCATCAGTACTGGCAACTAAGAGGTCATCGATGTAGGCATAACAAAAGTCCAAACCTCTTGTTACTTCATCAATGAAGCGTTGGAACGTTTGGGCGGCGTTGCGCAAACCGAATGGCATACGGGTAAATTCGAAGAGCCCAAACGGAGTCGTGATAGCGGTTTTAGCAATATCGTCTGGTGCCATGGGAATCTGATGGTATGCGCGGATGAGGTCGATCTTGAAAAATATCACAGTGCCATTTAGTGATGATGTAAAGTCTTGGATGTGTGGCACTGGATAACGATCAGGCACTGTGGATTTGTTGAGAGCCCGATAGTCACCGCATGGACGCCAATCCCCAGGTTGCTTTTGGGGGACCATATGAAGAGGTGAGGACCAGTTACTGGCCGAAGGGCGCACGATACCTAAGTCCATCATGTGTTGGAACCACTGATCTCTATATAAAGACTGGATAGCTAATAAAGAGCTGCACAATGTACGAATTTGACGCCATATTGGTGAGACCGGCTGGTGATCTACAAAGGACAAGTTGCCGTCTTTATAGACAGCTTGATTTCTTTTGTAACGTCGCGGCTCACTTGACTTATATTTTGGCTACCACCACTGACCAACTGACCAAGGTTTACTACAATTTTTCTAACGTAGTGGTTACTTTTATAATGCCGCAAATCACTTTTTCGGCGTTTTTGAAATAATAATCACTACGGAAATGTGTTCCTTTTAGAACATCATAATATGTGTACGTGACCAAAATGCGCGTCAACTGTTGATACAACGCGCGCGTATTTACGCGTAGAACGTTCGTATTATACGCGGCCATCTTCGTGAGACCGGGGGCGAATTGGTCAATATGCAAAGTCTGCTGTGTGAATGTTGTATGCATATCCGCTATCCAGTCTTTATATAGAGATCAGTGGTTGGAACTCGTCTTTGGCGACTTTCAAACGGTCAGGTGCAAGACGGCGTGGGCGTGCGGCTGTAGGGGGGCCAGTCGTGATGATATGGTGATAATGTCCGCGAATCGAGATGGGGTGGGCGGTTTGAAGATGGGGCTGAGCGATGGCGATGTTGATGCTTTTCCATCGAAGCTTAAGCTGGTCGTAGCATCAACTAGCCTGCAGTTGCGAATGCCAACTAGAAACTTGAAATAACGAAGGAAATCTGCGCCTATGATTGCATGTTGAACGTCGGCGACGATGAACACCCATCGGCATGGCCGCCGAATCCCAATGTCAAGTGTCAATGACCTTTCACCATAAGAAGCGATCTGCAATGCGTTAGCTGCTTGAAGGTCATGTCCATGACAGCGATGGGCGCGGTCGTGAGATGAAGGAGGGATGACACTCACCTTTGCTCCTGTGTCCACAAGGAATTGTTGCTTCGTTACTCGATCTGTGACATAAAATAGGCGATGAGATGGGGAACGGCCGGCAGAGCATGTCGCCCCTACTTGCCGGCTTGGTCGTTTTCCTGGTGACCGGCCTTATAAGAACATGGCTGCGTACATTTGTGGGCCATAGCTCCAAATTTCTGGTGGTGGCCGTGGCTGCTGATCTACGGTCATCAGTGCGCGTTGGCGACGCGGTTGACTGCTGCTGCGACTGCGTTCACGTGGACGGCTGGTGAGGGTGGATATCATTGATGCCAAATTCGCTACTTCGGCCCGCAGTTGTTGAATTTCGGTTGGTGGCGGAGATTCAATGGTAGTGATGTGTGCAGAGACGGGTGCCTGGGTAGGGGAGACTTCCATGATTTTATCTGCTAACTTTGCCAATTGATCGATGTCGACCTCTTCTGAGGTGGAAGCAAGAATTAGCCGAGCATTGGTTGGAAGCCGCTGGAGAAAAAGTTGTTTCATTATTGATGGCTCCAATGTTCGCTCCCCCAAGAGCTGTTGCATCTTGCGGAGCAGTTGGGAGGGCTTTCGATCCCCCAACTCCTCTGTTGTCAAGACTTGATGCAAGCGTTTTTGTTCAGATTGAGATGTGCGCTTGATAAACTCCTTTTTCAGCGTTGTGTATGGAGCCTCTGAGGGTGGAGTTATTAAAATATCCCTCACCTCCTGCGCTATAGTTGGCTGCAGGGACGCCACCACATCAGCATATCTGTTGGGTTCGGAGGTTATGCCTCGAGTGGTGGATTGTGCCTCCACTTGGGTGAACCATATTGTTGGGTCAGATGGCCAGTATGGTGGGAGTTTGAGGCTGATGGTAGCGGTTACGGGTGGCTGTGCTGTTGCGCCGGTACTAGTTGTAGCAGGAGTAGTAGGCATCGCTGTAGTTGATTCCAAAATGGTCTAATAAATAAATTAATATCCATCCCAATGTTGACACTGGGTTTTGCATTTGAGACCATTTTAATTCCTCCATGTTGACGAGACCATTTCAGTTGGTGGATTTATTTACACCATACCTGATGAAAGGAATCTATAGACATGTCATTTTGGTGGACAACACGTCATTTTGGTGGACGTACGACACATCATTTTGGTTAGCGAAATGTCATTTTGGTTGGCGAAACGTCATTTTGGTTGGCGACACATCAATTTTGTTGAACACGTCATCTTGGTGGGTGAAACGTCATATGTCATTTTGGTTGGCGACACCTCATTTTTGTGGGCTACATGTCATTGTGGTGGAACGTGTCATTTTGGTTGGCGACACGTACGTCATTTTGATGGAATTACACGTCATTTTGGTTGGCGACATGTCATTTTGGTTGACGACACGTCATTTGGTGGGCGACACGTCATTTTGGTGGGCTACATGTCATTTTGGTGGAAGACACGTCATTTTGGTGGGCGACACGTCATTTTGGTGGGCAACATTTCATTTTGGTGGAATAGGTCATTTTGGTTGGCGACATGTCATTTTGTTGGATGACACATCAATTTTGTGGAACACGTCATCTTTGGTGGGTATGGGTGAAACGTCATTTTGGTTGACGACATATCATTTTGGTGGGCGACACGTCATTTTGGTGGGCTACATATCATTGGAAGACACATCATTTTGGTTGGCGACATCTCATTTGGGTGGATGGACATATTATTTTGGTGGATTATTCGTGCTTTTGGTTGGGTAAACACATCATTTTGGTTCTGGGAAAACACCGTAAAATACACGTGGGAAATATGTCATTTGGTGGAAAACACGTCATTTTGGTTGGAAACGCAGCCTTTCGGTGGGAAAACAGGGGTATAGGCCTACTTATAACATTTCGGTAGGGGCTACATGTACGTGTCATGTCACCGTTAAACTGGTCCGTTAAAGATTAAAGGGTTGTATTTATTAATACCTTCATTATAGTATACAAAAATTCTTCAAGTTTAATGTGTGTTTTTTTACAGTACCGGGTACGAAAATTGTTCGTGTTTAATTTTCTTTTTACAGCTAACCTTTTGCATATTTTCCCCGAACAATTTTGCAACTTGTTAATTAATCGGATGCACGGTTGGGCTGCATGTCATCATTGAAATAAAAGTCACAGAATTGAATTGAAGTGAAACCGTTGGGCTGGTACGTTTAAAGGGCTCGTATTTTATGCATATACTTTTGTTATCTTCAGAAGAACACAATAATTCTTCCTGTTTGAAAGTTAAGTTTAAAAACACCCCTTCCCCCACCCCAAAAAAATAATAAATAAATAAATACTTCTAACTTGAGAAACGTACTACATGTACTTAACCTTACAAACATAAAAAAAAATTGGTCATAGTTCAGTCATCTTTAAAATAACAGCAACCGTGTAGCTTGAAAAATTCCTTGGCCCTAGACAATGCTAGACTATGTGCAAACCTAAGTTTTTAAATAAATGGCTGCCCTGGCCTACAAAATGGTCCGATTTGTCTTGCGAACATCAGTGGACGGAAATACACGGAAAGCAAATACACAGTAATGCTACCCACCCCCCCCCCACCCCCACCCCGCCCCCCTGCTCTGACACCCCAAAATTTGAACAGTGTCCCCATTGAAAGTATAGTACGAGCCCCCCCCCCCCTTTAAAAGCACAAATGGGCATTAAAAAATACAAATTCGGTAAAAGAGAGATTCGAGTCAATTATAATGCAAAAGGCACTATAAAATTGAGAAAAAAACAAGCAGCAAGGTATTTGAATGGGCAAGGCAACTAGAACGTTAAACTGTTTTGGTCAAGGGACCTCCTGGCCAGGGACTTATAAATGATTTCTGAGAGAATTTGTGAAGGAGGATAAACTATATGGATAATTGTATCTTTAATGCAGGCCGGTAGTTCATCCCATAATCTAGGGAATCTGTGAAAAAGAGAATGATGGGCAGCATTGGAACGAGCCCGATGATGGACAAATTTAACAGATTTGATATGTCTACAATTAATGGGAAGTAGAGTGTCAGTGTCAACGTCAAATTTATTATATAAACATTTAATAACAAACGTAATTGAAAGGAAATGAACCCTGTTGATTAAAAGAGGCAGACCCAGCTTGACACACCTGTCTGAATATTCAATTTCATTTACAGAATCAATTAAAACCCTTCTCGGCAGACCCAAACAAAAACAGGTGAATCGCCTTTGTACCTTCTCTAGCGTTTTTTGCTGAGTCGAAAGAACAGGGCACCAGACTGGAGCTGCGTATTCAAGTATGGGTCTGCTAATTGAGCGATAAAATGAAGTCAGAATGTTAGGGTTTCTAGTTTTAACTACTCTACCAATAAATCCGTTGAGTCTAGTGGCTTTGGAAGTGACTTTATTAAAATGTGTTTTCCAGCTTAAGTCCCTGGAGATAATAACACCCAAGTATTTGTAACTATCCACATTTTCCAAAGTGTTTTCAGCAATTTTATACAGTGGTTAAGCAGGGTTTCTAGACCTGGTCACAGTCATTAATTTACACTTATTTGGGTTTGAAGTCATACAGTTTAGATTACACCAAGTGTTTATGTGCTGCAGGTCATCCTGGAGTGCCACTTCATCCTCTTGATTTTAAATGACTCTGTACAAGACAGTGTCATCTGCATACTGACGGAGATTAGATTGAATGCAAAATGGTAAATCAAAAGCAAAGATATTGAAAAGAATAGGTGCAAGAACAGCACCCTGTGGCACGCCAGAATGAACTGCAGCCCAGTCAGATGATGAACCCATAAACTGAACCCGTTGTAATCTGTTTGAAAGATAAGACTTAAACCAGTGCAACATTGAGCCACAAATACCGTATTTATGTAATTTATTCAAAAGAACTTTGTGACTCACGCGATCAAAAGCTTTTGACCAAGCAAGAAATATAGCATCAATGCGGGGCGGTTTTGAAACATCAAGAGCATTGGCCCAGCTATGATAAAGAGTTGTCAATTGAGTAACGCAAGATATTTTAGGCAAGAAACCGTGTTGTGTAGGTGAGATTATCCCCCCTCTATACATGTGATTAATGAGATGTTTACAGATAATCCTTTCAAGAATTTTACCAACCACAGAACATAGTGAGATGGGTCTATAATTCGACATAATATGAGCGTCACCAGTTTTGAACAAAGGGACAACATTTGCTAGTTTCCACTCATGCGGAACTACACCTGTGGCAAGCGACAAGTTAAAAATCTGAGCTAATGGCTGGGCTAAACTCCCACAAGCTAGATTCAACAACATAGGAGATATATCGTCTGGCCCACAGGATTTGTGCATGTTGAGTTCTGAAAAGAGTTTTTTAACCTCAGCTGGGGTTGTGGAAATGTTACAAAGACGAAAATCGGAATTAACATGATCACAGGATATGTCAATGATATTGTTAGAGTCACAGCTAAAATTACTCTGAAACATGAGATTGAAATTCTGAGCAATATTAACTGGATCATTGATGACACCATTATCAGTTTGAAAACTTGTAATCGTACTCTTACGGCGTTGAGTACTAACAAAAGACCAGAACCGTTTGGGATTATTTGAACAATTCGTAGCCATGTCATTGATAAAAGCACAATACGATTGTCTAGTACGGTATTTGACCTCATTCCGAAGCTCTTTGTACTTAACCCATAAGTTATGATTACCCGGATAGCTGCTTTAAAGGCTCTATTCTTATTTTTGGATAAAATAGTGATATCATGTGAGATCCAAGGATGTTTCTTTCTACCTTTGCATTTGGCTATTGGAACAATATCTTTTACAGCAGCAAACAACAGGTCTTTAAAATAACCCCAAATCTCATCAATATTGTCTGAAGAAAAGCAAGTGTCCCAAGGCACCATACGGAGAGTGTCACATAAGGTATCGATGTTAGCTTTGTTATACTGGTAAAAAGACCGATTCACAGTTTTGTAATCATAAGAGGTTAACATATCAAACTTAACACCATTATGATCACTGTTTCCAAGTCCGGGATGTTGCGTAACATTGGAAAACAAGTCTGGTCTGTTTGTAAATAACAAATCTATCACCGAACCAGGAACAGTAGGTGAATTACCATCACGAGTGGTGAATGTGACTAACTGCTGTAAACTGAGAATATCAGAGATATTATTCAGACGTGCCGATGATGGTTGTGTACGGGAATCAATGTTAAAATCACCAAGTATTACTATGGCAACATACTGTTGAGAAAATTGTAATATATTTTCTACAACAGATTGATAATCATCAAAAAACTTAACAGAGGCACTAGGAGGCCTGTACAGGCAACCCAGCAACACTTTACCACGTTTAGTATGTATTTCAATCATAATCAATTCAATATCAACATGTCCAAACTCATATTTACGAACTGGAGATAAATGTTTGACAATTGTGACAAATACACCTCCACCATGTCTGTTACGGTCCTTTCTAAAAATGGCATAGTTACAATCAGAAGATAGTTCTCCATCGTGTATTGAGTTGTCTAGCCAGGATTCCGTGATGAAAACCAGGTCGTATTTGTAGACATCTAGTTCAGTTTGAAAAAAAAGTAACTTGTTGACAATACTTCTTGCGTTGAACAGAACTGCACTAAGGGTAGACTTGGATGAGAGTCCCAATGTAGTCTCGGATAATGCCGATGGTTGAGATGTGAGAGTGGACTGGATAGATGGTAGTGATGGTGGTAGAAGATTTGCACTTGCAGTTGGACCGGGATTGCTTTCAACATCACCACAAACATCCAGTTCAATGTTGAATGAGGCAACACAGTTGGAGTAATAGCTGATTGGCGCATGTCCAAACTTACGCTTGTAGCTTCTAGTACTTGGTTTGTACAATGTCAGCCATGATAAGTTGAAGAAACCACTGTAGTGTGTATGGTCAGACCATGGTCTTGTTGGTTGTGTGGTACAAGTTTGCACGACTCCACGGTAATGATGGGGGATGATGCTGAATATCAATTGAATATCATGTCAAGAAGTATATGTAGATATTAACCTTGGAGCAATATCCGATGAGTTGTTATGGAGGAAATTCTTCTCTTGATGAGTCCATGAGGGAAACAGTATTATGGTGAACATTTTAGCATTGATTTGCTGAGATGAAACACCCCCCCCCCCTGTGGCAACATTAATGCAGGGCACATTTGGCTTGGAGGACGTCATTTTTGATGGTTCATTGGCATCCATAGATCTTTGAATAGTAGCTCTAAAGCAGATCCAAAGCCCATCGATATCCAGCTCATAACTTTCCTGTCAGTCAGCTTTCCATTGAGTTTAACAAGATCTCCTTTAATTTTGGGGGAATTCAGCTTTCTTGTTCATTACCCTTTTTGTTTTGGAACTTTAACAATCTTTGGTCTTATTGATGCATCAACTAGGACCACATCATGGTCGCTTATGCTATTAACAAATTATGGGATGTTCGTGAAACACAAATCATGTTACTGTTGTCTCTAGTTGGTTCCAAGACAATTTGGTTCAAAATGTGGTCCAGTGCAATATCCTACGTAGTTTTACTGGGACCTGAAGGACGGCCACTTTATGTTAAGGAACATCCAGCAAATAAAAATCGGTATGATATCAAGCGAGTTTTCTACTAGTCGAACAGTCATACTCTGTTTTCTGAGAGCAATAGACTGGTGCTATGCCACTCACATGGATGTTAACGGTCATGTTCATCTTGTGCAATAAGTTCATATTTCACCACCATAAATAAGCTACCATGGTTATCATTTTGGTTGACTGTCTTTGCGGAATACATTGTATCATGATGCTAGTAAAATATGGCCTGAAGATATGTATAGCTGTAGGTACTGAATCATGGCTGATTCAGTACCTACAACTATATCTGGCTCCTCTTCATGGAGGAGGCACTGAAAGTCAGCAAGTGTTGCCCTCACACTCTGGTAATTTACATATTTATATATTACATTTATATATTTCAGGGAACGAGACTCGGGTTTCACTTTACTTGTTGTCTTGTACACAAAGTCATTTTTGGTATGTCTGCTTTTATTAGACTTGACGACTTTATTGGGTTTTTGAAGTTTGAATTGGTGGGTTTTAGTAAACTGTATCTGCCGATCTGCGAACACCACAGCGTCTGTCACACGATTTCAAAGTCCCAGCTGCTTCACATCCCTTCTCAGCAGTAATTGTTTTTATAGAAATCTTCTCAAAATGATCACAAAATTTCCAAAATGTCTAGACATTGACCTTTCGAGAACATCTGATGAATGGTTAACAAAGTTTGTTGACCTTCTAGAATGCTCCCATTCATAAACACATAAGCCTATACACAACTTCATATGCACTGCGTTTTGCATAAGATTGAATAATTATGTCCGTTCTACACATTGAAAACTTTAGGATGCACTGCGTTATTGAGCATGGCGAACATCGTTTAGAACGGAACATTTCTTTTCTGAAGGCTAGTTTAGTCATTTATGTTAATTTGCATGAATACAAAAATATCACCTGATTGACTAAGTATGTCTGACTCATGTGATTTGAAATAACTTAATACAGATTTCATATTGGAAAGTGTGGGTTTGTACGCGAGTTAGCAACGGAATCCAGTTTCGAGCCCCGAAGAATTGTGAATATGTTTTCTCTGTTTTCTCTAAATGCATATAGCCTACACACTGAGCAAAACTTTCTAAGTTGTTATGCACCCTACTAAATTTTTTGAGCAACTTTTGTTGCTACAAATAAACAAAAATAAAAATTAGAAATGTGTTTGTGGACAAACACTTAGCTGTTTCGACCGTTTTAGCAACAATAAAGGAGTATACTGCCATAAAGGAGTATTGTCCAAGTTGAATGTACATGTACATGAGGATTCTATAGATGGTGGTTTAGGTGTAGATCGGATGTGAAAAAAGTCCCAAACTGGAGTGTTGAACGAAAACATGTCCTATCCTATGGAAAACAGAGTGCATGTAGTGAAATTTATAGCGACATACATGTAGCCTAGGAGACGTCACACATTTTACAAAATTGTGTGCATCTATCTACGACCTAACAAACCTTTTACAAACAGAAATTCAAATTTACCACGTTCCGTTGATGAGATATGAGTAAATGGTCCAAAAATTCGATAATTTATATAAAATTACATGATGACGTCATCATGACGTCACTGCAATATGTGTCTATAACACGTCCCGGAATACCCGCATACCGAGTTTGAACCCAATCGGACTTCAGGTTCTGTAGATGTAGGGCCTTAAAATATGCACATTTAGGATGACCTCACGTGACAGGTGACGACGTCATGATGATGTCATGATTCGGCATAGCCTTTAGTCAAGTCCCACGCGCTTATCCGGACACGTGACGCACCCCGGATGCTGACGCGTAAAAAGACTAGCACGAGCGGCAAAGCCGCGAGGGCCTTTACCATCTCGTGGAGAACGCTTATGTTTTTCTTTATTTTGTGTACCGATTTGGTAGACATGCATTATGCATTACCCGTTGTGAATTGACAAATGAAAATGCAGAATTATTAACGTAAATCAGCCATTGTCTGGCGCCAGACAGCATGCGCGCCATGGCGCGCGTGCTGTTGCTGGTAACCGCAAACCACCGTTAGATGATTGGTTTATATTGCATGATTTACATAAGGCTACTGAATAAATGAATAAGTGATTAGTTCAACGAGATAGTAAAGGCCCTCGCGGCTTCGCCGCTCGTGCTAGTCTTTTTATGTGCCAGCATCCGGGGTGCGTTACGTGTCCGGATGGTCCGGGTGTAGGCGCGTGGGACTTGACTGAAGGCTAGATTCGGCCTGAATCTTCAGATGGTAGTCTAAGGGTGTGCCAGGTTTGAAGTCGATCGGATCGTATTTTATGTAATTTTTGGTAATAAGAAGAAAATATTAAAATTTTAAAAATTAATAAAAAATCAGATAATGACGTTATGATGACGTCACTTCAGATTTTGAATGCTTGCATCAATACCTACCTACCCACCAAGTTTAATAACGATCGGACATACCATTATGTGTGAATGAAAAAAATCACGTTTTGATGACGTCATGATGATGTCACACATTTTACGAAATTTTGTGTATCTATCTTTGACGTAACAAACATTTTACAAAAAGAATTTCGAATTTACCACCTCCCGGTGTTAAGATATGAGTAAAAGGTCCAAAATTGAATAATTTATATAAAACCACATGATGACTTCATCGTGATGGCACTGCAACACATCCCGGAATACATGCATACCGAGTTTGAACCTGATCGGACTTTCGGTTCTGTAGATATAGGGCCTTAAAATATGCACTGGCAAGGGTGGCTTGTGCGTAAAGCGCTCGCCTCTCACCAAGGTGACCACGGTTCGAATCCTGGCCGCGGATCACATGTAAGTAGAGTTGTGCGTTGGTTCTCTCCTGTGTCACGAGGGTTTTTCTCCGGGTCCTCCGGTTTTCCTCCCTCCAGAAAAACACTTTCGATCTCAGGCTGTACTCCGTGGTCATATATGGGTCGATGTGGCCGGCAGCCATAGGCGCCTTTACATGCCAGCGGCCCGACCACGTTGTAGCCGCGTCCTTCGCAATTCAGCATACCAGCTGCGAGTAAGGATGATTAGCTTCCCAAATTATTATTATTACGTCATGATGACTTCATGATTCGGCCTGAATCTTCAGATGGTGATCTAAGTTTGCACCAGATTTGAAGTCGATCGGATGTGAAAAAAGTCCCACAGTCCTGTGTAGAACGAAAACACGTGCTATCCTATGGGGGGGGGGGGGAAGGGGAAAAAGAAAAAAAGTACCTGTACAAACAAAAAAAGAAAGAAAAAAATTAACAAAAACAAGAGCTGTTTCGATGCATGTGTACGCCGGAACAGCTAAAGAACAAAAGCAAATGATTCTATGGGCTCTGCGCACAAGTACCCCTACAACGGCCAGAAAAGGAGAGTTGGGGGAGACCTAACTTGTTCCCGATTCATCCACTGCGTATTTTGAATGATCCAAAGTTATTGGGGGCGGGGATTAGTCTGGCTGACCATCGCAATCCGCGCGACGACGACGCATCAACGACGCATCAACGACGCATCAACGACGCATCAACGACGCATCAACGACGCATCAACGACGCATCAACGACGCATCAACGACGCCTAACCCCTTGCGAAGAAGTTGTGCGTACTTCGCGCGCGAACCAGTTCTATACGCACAGTACAGTACGCTCACGCTGTGTGTCCCATCCACGGGGCTCTCAGAAGTGGTAAAAAGGCGCCCTCTTTGTTTGCACACAGAGCCCATTACCTTTAAATAGCTAGAGCGTTAATTTATCAAAAGAAAATCAGGCTTGGGATTAACCTATTTCATGTACATATACAGTGTACCATTTTCCTTGTTTCCCAACGTTTTAATAGAATTTGATTGGTTTATGCTTGAATGTGTTGGGGAATGGATAGGTCGATACACAATTTGGTTGAGGACTGTGTTTACCATGGGCGTCGCGAGGGGGGGGCAAGGGGCACTTGCCCCCCCCCCCCCCCCGGAAAAGCAAAAAAAAAAAAAAAAAAAAGGAAGAAAAAAAAAAAGGCGCGAAGACAGAGTGGTGTAAATTTAAAGAGTTGGGGGCCCAAAATGTCCCTGCCCCCCTCTAAAACTGATAAATCGAGAATGTGTTGAGAAATACAAGAATTTTTTGGCAAAAAAGTTTTGTGCCCCCCTCTAGAAAAAATCCTGGCGACGCCCATGGTGTTTACCGTGACTGTTTGTTCCACAACAATATTTTAATACACATTGATTGATTGAACTGGTTACAGTGAACTGAGACAAAGAGAACTGGGTGAACTGAAACAGACTAGAATAGAAATGGAATTGAAACAGAAATGAAACAGAAAGTCTTGGGAATAAGAAATACTTAAGAATGGGGAAACTTAGTCATATCGTGGTTTCCTTGAGTCTCAGAAAAATGACTAGGAATGAGTAATATAGTTCCTTAAAACAATGATCTTGAAAGAAACTTAATTGGTTGTACTAAGAAACTGACCAGTGACTTGTGTGTGGACAGTGAAGGTAATTTGCTCTGTATAAAAGTATAGGCACTGTGTGGGTGTATGACTGTGTATACAAGGAAAACGATGAGTAATGCATTCAGGAGAATTAATCATTAAAAAGTTCAAAAGGAACATTGATAATTAAAGTGTGATAATTAACTAAAAATTAGGACGAATTGATAATTAAGAATTGATAATCTAAAAACGCTACAAATGAAATGAAACACGAAAAATCTCTGGCAAAGTATTTTGATTATGTGAGGAACAATGACTCTGTTCCCACCCTTTTATTCATTTTACAGGACAAAATGGAAGCGACAAACGGATCCATCAGATCGAATAGAGCAACTCAGGCACCACTTATGTGGAGAAGAAGATTGTCCAGGCCATGTACGCAAACGTGTCAGCCTCATAAAAAGCAAAACTTGAATGTCTAAAACATGCCTTTGTCTTCAACAATAAGTTTTCAAATAGGTGTTATCCAGATGACTAGCACTTCTAATTGTGCACCCCCCCCCCCCCCAGAACCCCGGCCACTGATATTTTTTTAATCCTTGGCATGTCCCCAATAGGAAAAAAGATGTTAAAAGTGAACATTTAGGGATGCACTCTCTCAGGAGGCCACTTATTGGAACCACCTATGATTGAGTGCAGATGCATTTTCTTAGCACTAGGGTTGATAGGGGAAGGAACAAAATGCCATAACCTGAGCAGACCGTGACCGATCTTAATCAAACTCGGCACAAGTATTTTCCATGAATAGGTCTTTCAAAAAATATCTTTGGTTGTCATGGAAACCAATTATAGAGAGCGCTACAGTCAAACAAAATATACACGTTTATTTTGAACATTTTCCAAAAATTTGCTCATCATTAATAGTGTTGCGTTCCCTAATAGCAGTTCATGAAACATTTATTAGAGTCAACAATAATTCAATAAGTTGGAGGGAAACAGAGCTTTGGGGTGACAGTCACACATGTCAATACACTGATTTATTCATCTCTTCACTTTACATAACTTTGTTAGATTTCATCAACCTATAGGGTTTCTCCTTTTGGTAGTTTTTGGTAGCGTTATAGAGATAACAGGTTGGCGTCTACAAAGTCTATACATGTACTATGTACTTTGGCAAAACCATGTAAAACCAATACGATTGAGTGGGCACCCGCACGGTACGGGTTATCAACGGTCGGACCGAAGCGGGAGCGCTCCGCTACGGTGACCCGGGAGGCAACGGCAACTGGACGGGGCCAGCAAGTGTACCAGGCCGCACTACAGTTCGAACCAAAGTGTGCATGTGGCGTATCGGGTATCCAAGGTCAATCGAGGCACTATGCACCAAGGATAGTGTTTATGACAAGACCGGGCTAGCATAGCTGAACTACGGGGGGAATGGCTACGGGGAGCTGGCTGGCCACAGCGGGAGCGGTCCGCTGTGGTGACGGGGATGAACTAGCTCTGGCTGGGCTAGAACACCAGACAACCGCACATGTTCAAGCTAAGACTAGCAGTCCAATGGCCATTCGAAACCGCACAGCACCATTGGGACTACTGTATTACTATTTCACCAGCTTCTACACACTCCTCGAGGGATCTAGGAGAAGGATGCTTCACAATAACACTCGTTATTATCTCGAGTTCGTCGCACATCATACTAGTTACCGCACAACATATAAGTTTGCCGCACAACTTTGGGTTTAGGGTTCGTTCGCACTACATTGGTTTCGTGGTTCGCCGCACTGCCGAAAGTGAGGGAAAACCTCCGGTATTTATAAATTATAGGCAGTAGAAGTCTCGGGATTAAATAATGCAAGAGTACTGATTTAGGAATTAACCAATAGTAATCTTCCATGTCTAAGGGTCACATGACTAGTCACATGATTTACTAAGAGTGCCTAGTGCAAGAGACTAGAGACGTGTGCATTTACATGAGGGAAAACATGGAGAGAGAAGTGTGCGAACAGTGAGATCAGAGTGCAAAAGTGTTTACGCAACATCTCGAGCAACCTTGATGGAGTGAGTGACAAGCTAAAAGGTTACTGTGTCACAGGTTATTGACACCGCAGGATGTCTTACCACGCCCAGCTACGCGACCACGCAAGGGTAACATTCCATTCCCTCGAGCTAAGTACGGGACTGAAAAACTGGACCGTGAACTCCGGTTAGTGTTCATGGGTAACACACGGAGGAGAGAAATGCTCCGTGCCGCTGAGCAGTCTCTCGGAGAACGCCAAAGCACGCATGCTATGGGGAAAGGAACTTAGCTCGCTGGGGCGAAGGGAGGTGTGGTCAGTCGCGCACATGTACATCGCTACGTGAATAATGCATACAGTAGCGCGCGTGGCATTGCATCATGCGCTGTGCTTGGTAAGAGACCCTGGGAATAAAAGTGCAAGTTGGCAATTTACGATAAATGGGTAAAATACAGGAACTATAAAAGACAACAAGAAGATTTTGTACTTCATGGACAGAGTGAATCCAGAGGGCGCTAGATTTCCATAATCAAGCATTCTGGGTTCGTAACACTATTCCCCCTCAAGTTTTTACAACGTCCTCGTTGTAACCAAGAGGAAAACAGTAGAGTCAATACGGTTATTTAATTGAAGCTGGCTCGTAGAAACTCCAGTTCATGAGTTCAGACCGAGGTAGAATAGTGAACTCAAAAAAAAAACACGAAGTACGCAGGGCACAGCATAATTCGTTTAGCAAAGTCTAGAGTTCTTCTAGAGTTCGTGGTGACTGTCACTTTCTGATGTTTTGTATCTAAACTACTAATAATAGAACTAAATGCGACAGAGACTAAAAACTACTAAAACAAAAATTATTAAGCGATTATAGGAATAAAGGGAAAAAACGAAGATTATATATACTATCTAGGTAATGTATATTTACAGGGACTTGAATGATCCGGTCAGCGCCTCCGCCACGGTTTTGGTGTATCTCCGCACCGCATCACTCTGTTGAAGTACAGATTGTTTCACCTGCACGGCGCTGTCTTCGAGTTTCTTTGCAATGTCTTTGGACTGCCCCTGGGCGATTTCCACTACTTTGGTCTTGAGGGCCCGTTCCAGGTACAAGGTGATGAATTGTCTCCACCCGCTTCCTTAGTGAACTGACATAGTCACATTCATCATGTGACTCTTCGTCCGTAGCTGGGCCGCCAAGCACAAGTTCGATAGGGGTATGGGTTTCACGACCGAACATGAGCATGTTTGGTGTGTACCCTGTGGTTTCATGCTGGCAACTTCTGTATGCTGAAGTGAGCAGCGGGAGGTGAACGTCCCAATTTCGTTGGTTCTCGTCGATGTAGGCTGAAATCATGTTAACCAGTACTTGGTTAAACCGCTCAGCCTGCCCGTTCGCTGAATGATGGTAGGAGACGTTCTAGTTTTGTGAATCTCCAAAAGTTTGCAGACTTGCTTAAACAATTTCGATTCATAGGTTCGATCCTGATCGGAGTGAATGTCAAGTGGAGCACCATATCGAGAAACAAGTCACTTTGAGAACTTTAATCAACTTAAAAATAAGGTCTTTCACGGTAATATGCGCCACGCCATCTTGTTCACGGGGCAAAAAGAACACGCGCTGCTAGACGCAGACGATTTTGGAATGACTGCATGATGACTTGGAAGCGCCAAATTTTTCCAGTAATAATGCATGAGTACTGATTTAAGAATTAACCAATAGTAATCTTCCATGTCTAAGGGTCACATGATGCATACAGTAGCGCGCGTGGCATTGCATCATGCGCTGTGCTTGGTAAGAGACCCTGGGAATAAAAGTGCAAGTTGGCAATTTACGATAAATGCGTAAAATACAGGAACTATAAAAGACAACAAGAAGATTGTGTTCTTCATGGACAGAGTGAATCCAGAGGGCGCTAGATTTCCATAATCAAGCATTCTGGGTTCGTAACAATATTACAGCTTACTTTTCGTCTTGAAAGCCACCAAATCATAAAACAACACGTAAGTTATGATTATATCCAACTTCTGTTGAGCTAATTTGAAAATTATATACGTTCTGAATAACTTAAACACCGTCCTGCTGAATCTAGGTTCTGGTATTCTCTGCCTTTAGGTCGGTAGGTGTCAGGTCATTCTTCCAGATACATGCACATACCTTTACCAATCTTGATAAAACTTGACATGGTATATGTTCGTACATGTATATATATGTAAAAAAATGTTTTGCATTGTCCTGGAATCCAACTACAGATGGTGCAATACCCAGATAGATATAATAATACATACATTTTTCAATAAGTAGAGATTTCATGAGTTTGCAGTTTAGTGGTAGTTAAATAAAAGGAAAATCAAAAAAAGAAACGTGGATGTGCTCTATTTGAGCCACTTGTTAGCACATTTTGGTAACATATTAAAATTACTTAATTTTTTAATCACAGATATGCAAATATTCCTAGCACAATGATGGACGGGACAGGGGCGCACAATGGATTTGGCTGGGGGGGCTCACAATTTTTTTCTCAATTTTTTTGAAGTTAAAATTTTGTCAAAAAAAATGGGGGGTGACTATTTTGACGTTGGTGGCGCCACTTACACCCCCATTATACTACTCGAAAACAGGCCGCATATATATCACCAAGGTTTGTGAGGGTCTTAAAAGAACCAGGGGAAACTCCAGGTTTGGGACATGCGACAGTATGCTCTGCTCTTCGTCAGGAGTAAAAGGGATTCCAACACCCAAAGAGCTGCTGTGTAGTATGACTGGGGCAGGGGATGCTACATGTACATGAAGCTGATCATTGGGGTATCAGTGTGATGGAAGGAAGTTGTGAAAAAAGGTTGTCAAGGGTATAGGAGACCCATAGCCTGACTAAGGTTTTGAAACTAAGCTTTCGTACATACATGTGTACAGATGACCCATTGGATTGTCTGGAAGAGGATAGGGCACCAGATGTCACTGATAGATGAACCAATATCTTGAGGTACCGTGTCCTGGAATAGACCCAGTGGTTGTCCTCAAACTGTTCAGTATCTCCAGGCAACTGTTGGTCTGTTGCATCCGATTGAGAAGGTTGGAGATCACTACAACTCTATGATAGTGTGGCGGTCGTGCCGACAGCAACCCCGAGTCGTCCTCGGCCGACGTCAGCGAGCGGTCAATTCTGAGAAGGCCAAGGGAGCAGGCCCGTTTTGGGGCAGTCTACCGCCAGGCGCAGCAGGGGAACAACTTTATTCGCGGGCGGGTCTTACGCCAGCAGCTCTCGCGCCAGCACACACGGGAACAGGGCAGGGGAAGGAAAACGGGGTACCTCTAAACCAAACACAGGACTCTTCTCTTTAGGTGAACATTCCTTTATCATAATCTACTCAGGCAGACTGCAAATCATCTCTAGGCCTTGACAGGTGTTGGTCACCTTCCCAGGTGCCTCCCCTAAACAGGTGCGGGTTTTCCTAAACAGGTGCGAGTTCCCTGTACAGGTTATAAATATTCCCTACTAAGTTAACGTCCACTCACCACTACGGCCTCGCTACTTATTCCCGTGGACGGAGTTCCTCCCCTCTTCAACTGACCGAACAAGCCCCCCTAAACTTATCCCAGTAAGAGCCTCACTTACGGACACAGCTGCCTACTACCACTAATCTGCACGGGCGAGGGACTGAATAAACACGCTCAGCAACTGCGACGCACTACTGGTCACCCGTGTCTCACTCTGGTAAGGGACTGGAACTGCTCAGGAACTCAGGAACTCATGAGCTGAGGAACTACCGCACTGCACTGAGCGCGCGCTCGCGCTTATATACCCACGCGGCAAATAGGCTGGCGCCGCGGCGCATTACGCGCATCAGCCCTGGCTGACGTCTAGGTCATCATCTATTTCATAGCTACGATAGCCCCTGGCTACCACCAAACTGCTACTGCGCCACAATAGTCTTGGGCAACTGAGTACATGTAGTAGTAGAAGTAAGGAGGTCACTATAACAGCCTCGTCGTTGTACACTTTGTTTACATTGGCAAAGGATTCTAAAGATTCCGAGACTGAACGTTTGGTCTTGCTGGTTCTTGTGAGATTGCAGCAGATTGTGGTTTTCAGGGGTGCTGCATGAAAACTTTGATGCCATGCTTCTGGTCAGGATGCGTTGAATGTGTTGGAAGTGCAACTCTCATTCAAGGAAGGGGTTGATCTATATAGCATGTGACCCTAATTAATGGGCCTTTTAGGTATAGGAGAACCTTTGGTCGGAGAAGTAGAGGAGCAGTAGATTCTCTTACCCTGCTCTTGCTGCCAGATGATGAAGGTGTCATCACTTGACGATGAAGGAGCCAAAGATGTGGTCTTTTTTCTGCCGTGATGATGGTGGTCTGTTTAATTTTTTTCCATGAATATATTGGCCAGAACTAGAGATGCCATTGAGTTTGATGACACGGGAGTAAGCAGAATACCATGAAACTTGTCTGGTGTGGGGTCTTTAGTATCCTTGTGTGTAGGGTCCAGTTAAAGTCTTTCTTGGACGATGCCACAAGTCAGTTGGTGCTGAGTATGTTGATAAAGAAATGACTCCGAAGCTGAATACTCTGACGGCGATACAAGAGATGCCATTGAGTTAGACGACACAGGAGTAAGCAGAATACCATGAAACTTGTCTGGTGTGGGGTCTGTAGTATCCTTGTACGTAGGGTCCAGTTTTAAGTCTTTCTTTGACGATGCTACAAGTCAGTTGGTGCTGTGTTGATAATGAAGTGATTTCAGTACCGCGGTGTCACAGCATGATGAAGGGAGTTCGATCCCTAACTAAATTAGGATAAGTGTGTTGGAACTTGGAGGCTATCTAGATGAATTACACAGCATCACCAGATTATAACTTCAACAATTAATGGAGAATTTATTCAATCATCAGCAGAATCAAGTTAATCAAGCATACATCAGCAAATCAGAGTACAAAAGATCCCGTATGATAAAGATCAGGATGAAAAAGATCCAGTAAAGATCAGGTTGAAAAAGATCCAGTAAAGATCCCCAGGTGCAATAAATGAAGGTCTCAGTAGACCGCGCCTACATACTGCCTACGGAAAAACTGATAAGACAAGACAACACTGCGGTCAAAATACATGGTGAATGTGTACACACAATGGCGGTCAAAGGTCACACACACACAACGCGAGTTCATACGCTGTGCGCTGTGCATATAGTGCTGGAATTTACTACCTTACGGAGACATGAACACAATAGGGAACAAAAGATTGTATACGTCTCCAGAAGAACATTTCTATAGATGAATACGTCTCCACAAGAATTTCACGAAATAGATATATGGATTTTACTCAAAAACTAGGAATTTCCAAGGTAGGTGTCGCAAATGGAAGAGTTTTAGAAAAGGGATATTTAGTCCAAATTTCAGCCTAGGAAATTAATTCTGGTTAAAATAAGAGCATTTTGAAACTTCAATTTCAAACTCGAAAACTTTACTACACGAGAACAAAGAAATGTCTCCACAGGAATACAAATTCCAGAATGGGTGTACAACGTGGGTGTGTGTGGGAATATGCACGACTGTAGCTATGACGACGACGCTGCAAAATTGGAAAGTTTGTGAGTGAAAGTCGCAAAAACACAAGTTTCCCGTAAAGTTATGATAAAAAGGACACTCACCACAGGTTATGGAGGCACCCACCTTCCCGCTCAGCACATGATTATGCTGGCAAACAGCAAAGGAAAGGTGAAATCTCACCGAGAAATTCCCGGCTACAAAAATAGGTGACTGCCGTCCAAAAATTAAAAGACAAGCAGTGCCTGTTTCGCGCGCTCTCGCACGATGTGGACACACCACCAAGCGTCTCTAAAATATTATTGCACCCTCCACAAAATGCTGTTACGGATTAATTACACCCGCAAATTATATGATATGCTCAAAGGAACTTCTACTTACACATAACGCAGTAGAAAATGCCCTGGTTGTGGCATCAAAATCAACCAGCATGAATGGGGCTCCCCCTCACCACACTGTGAAGGCCCACACGCTGAACAAGAAACAAGCCCAACATGTTCCAAGTCACCTGCCCAGTCAAACCAAGAACTGACAGAGCAGTTACAGGAGCTGCAGGAGAAAAAAAACACCTGGAGATGGCGCTGCAAATACGCAGGCTCCAAAAGGACGTCAAGACTCTTGAGGCCACTCTTCAGAACGATGAGGATGAAGTGGCTCAGGCTCAGCCAGCTCCAGCCCAACCTCATCAGGCCCACGTCCCATCCATGGATCATCCCAACTGCCAGCCAACAAGTGACTTCCCCAGCGACGCCCTCACCCCCCTTGCCTGCTGGTGATGTTGCTGCGGATGAAGCTACCCCTGCGGATGAAGTTACCGGTACTCCTGCCCAAACCAAACCCTCGTCTGAACGAAAGGACGAGTCACGCCCCCCTGCCGCAGGAACGTCCCTGCATGAACTATTGAAGGACTTGACACAATAGCCCAAGACCTCAACACCGGCATCATGTTTGGCACCTCGAATGGATCTGGACCCTGCCGTCTATTTGCGACAAAAACCCAAAGGTGAGACAAAGGCCCTACAAATTGTAGATTTTATACCAGGGGGGCTTTCGGTTGAAGATGAGCCCCTTTTTAACCACCTCTGATGGGTCATCTATAGTGCTCAAGCATGCGTCCTCACGACGCCCCAAATTGATTTCAGTTACTCAGGCCCAATGGACTGTCGCCAACTCCCGAATCGTGGCCAAACTAAAAAATGACACGGATGCTGTATTTCTACTGCAGGGTATTCAGTAAGGTTTTCGTATTACAGATGAAGGCTCTTTACCTACTGCCAATGTAGAAGTTAATAACTATTCGTCAGCAACCAGCCCTTCCCATAAGCACTTGGTTGAGGCCCAAATTAAGTCCGAAATTGCTGAAGGTAACTATGTTATTTGTGACCCAATCCACAGTCAACCTTCAGCTTTTCCGTTTTCTGCGGAAAAGCCAAAAAAAAAAAACTTTAACGAAAACAAAGGCTGTTTCGGCCGGTTGCCGAAACAGCCACAAATATTTTTTAACAAAAACAAAGGCTGTTTTGGCTGGTTGCCAAAACAGCCAACTAAAGGTCTATGTTTGTTTCCAACAGAAAATACGGCTTTTCCGCATGATGTGTTTTTTTAATTGAGGTCATGTTTTTCTGTTTGTGCAAAACTGTGTGCATTTACCTTTTGTCTAACAAACCTAATTCAAAAGGAAATTTGATTTTGGCATATTGCGTTTGTGAGATACGGCAAAAGTCTTATATATATATAATATTTATATATACTCACAAGATGACGTCATGTTGACGTTACCTCAATATTAATTTGTAACACATCCTGGCCTACCCCCATTACAAGTTTCAACCCAATCGGACTTACTGTTCATGAGATAAAGGGGCTTAAAATATACAAGTTAACGATGACGTCACATGTCTAATGATGACGTCATTGTAACAATACTTGGCAGTGCCCATTATTTTATTGTGGTTTTAGTCTGTATCAAGTTTGAAAACAATCGGATTTATAACAGTGTTAAATTTTGTAAGCTGAATAAAGTTGGCAATATTATGACGATCGGACATTCCGTTACATGTGTTTCAAAAAAGCGCATCTTTGATGACGTCATCATGACGTCACACATTTAAAAAAAAATTGTACACATGCCTATTGCCTTACAAACCTTATACAAAAAGAATTTTGAATTTAACATATTGGGTTCGTGAGATATGGCTTAAAGTTCCAAAACTTTAAAAATCTATATAAATTAACACGATGAATTCATGATGACGTCACCTCAATATTTATTTGTAACACATCCCGACCTACCCCCATACCAAGTTTCAACCCAATCTGACTTACTGTTCATGAGGAATAGGGGCTTAATATATACTAGTTAACGATGACGTCACATGTCTAATGATGACGTCATCGTAACAATACTTGGCAGTGCTCATTATTTTATTGTGGTTTTAGTCTGTAACAAGTTTGAAAACAATCGGATTAATAAAAGCGTTAAATTTTGTAAGCAGAATAAAATGGGCAATATTTAAAAAATCGTAAAAAATCTACCGATGACATCATGGTGACGTCATTCAAGATTGTGTGTACTAGTGTTATTATCTACCCACCCACCAAGTTTCATGACGATTGGACGTTCCCTTAAATGTGTTTCAAATAGCTCATTTTTGATGACGTCGTCATGACGGCGAACATATTTCAAAATTGTGTACATATCCCTGTTGCCTAACAAACCTAATACAAAAAGAATTTTGAATTTAACATATTGGGTTCGTGAGATATGGCTTAAAGGTCCAAAAATTCAAAAATCTATATAAAATCACGCGATGACGGCATGATGTCGTCACCTCAATATTTATGTGTAACACATTCCGACCTACCCCCATACCAAGTTTCAACCCAATCTGACGTACTGTTCATGAGATATAGGGGCTTAAAATATACTAGTTAACGATGACGCCACATGTCTAATGATGACGTCATCGTAACAATACTTGGACGTCATCGTAACAATACTTGACAGTGTGCTCATTATTTTATTATGGTTTTAGTCTGTACCAAGTTTGAAAACAATCGGATTTATAAAAGTGTTAAAGTTTGTTAGCAGAATAAAATTGGTAAAATTAAAAAATCGTAATAAATCTACCGATGATGTCATCGTGACGTCATTCAAGATTTTGTGTACTAGTGTTATTATCTACCCACCCAGCAAGTTTCGTGATGATCGGACGCTCCCTTATATGTGTTTCAAAAAAGCGCATTTTTTATGACGTCATCATGACGTCACACATGTTTCAAAATTTGCAAAAGCAAAAAAAAATAAAAATCAGAACAAAAGCAATGCTTTTCCGCTTTTAACCGGAAAAGCAAAAAAAACAAAAACAATCAGATCAAAAACAAAGTTTTTTTTCACAAATTTGCGAAAAAGCCAAAAATGCTGATTCAGCATTGTTTGTTACTAAAATCAGTATTTTATTTGTGGAGCAAGGTTTGTTGCCAGACCCATTCCTGCTATGATAGTGGAAGGTCTTAAACATTGCCAGGATGTCATTTTTGGCGAGTCAGAACTTGAATTCCCAGCTATAACTTTGTGTAGGTCTACGTATACATCTGTATACTACATTACAATGCAGTACAATTCTTGCAGGTGTAGCCAGGCCTGACATCAGCTGCAGGCAGGTATTATTAAAAAAAATCAATGAGGTATTGAAAGAAAATCCAATGTTTATGCCTATTTCGCATCCAAGCGTGTAGAAAAAAGGCAGAAGAACATGTTAGCCTCCATATTGCAAGAGAAAACGCATTACACAATAGTGCTGACTCACATGACTCAGTCCTTTTAAAATGATGGCTCCCACGGCCGTCAAGGGCCAGATCTGCGATGCTTCAATATCCACATTTGTTGATATGATATTGGTCTATCTCTGTACTTAATTTGGCACTGTTATCATAAAATGCACAATAGGTTTGCTATGTTAACCACTATAAAGCCTTTTTGAGTGATTTAGGGGTAGGGGAAGCAAAAATGGCCGTGGCGAGCCCAATTTTCAAGACAGAAAGCTTATCTACCACTTAAATTAAAGCTTGTGGTCTCAGGCAGTTTTTAAATTATAAGTAAAGTGTGTATCTATGGAATAAGTGTGAGTTTCAAACTCATTGTTGTCCTCAAACAGGGCAAAGTCACAGGATTTTGGGGGTGTCCGCAAAGCAATATATGCCCTGGGAACACAAATACGGATAAGCTTGGGACCAACCATATTTTTTCTTGTTTACCCATCCCATCCGGATGGTAAAAAGTGCAAAAAGGTCACGATGGGACTATTTTTGAGAGAGCAGAGGCCCAAAATATGATTTCAGCCGTTTCTCAAAAAATAAGCTTCCAAAATATCAGTTTTTTGGGAGCTGGAAGGCAAAAAAAGGCTGTGCAACTTAAGAGCACCATTTTCGGATGTCCCAAGGTACCCTACAACAGAAAATAATATTAAGATTAATCAGAAAATTTTGCGATTAAATGGCCCTATCCCAGGGACTATGGGCTTGGTGCACTGGATGATCTCTTTGACTGCGATGATCTTTTTGAGGAATGGGGCAAAGTTAACCTAAGCACACGACCTTGATCTCTTTTGGAGACAAGAATCTGTGACTTTGCTGTCTTGGGAGAGGACATGGGCTGGAGTCTACCAGGAATCTACAGAATCCCATGCCAATGTAACAAAGTGTACATCGACGAGGCCAGAAGTGACCTCCCAAATTCTACTACAGTTGCACAAGACCGTCAGAGGTTCAGAGTGACCTCCAACCTCCCCAATCGGAACACAAAAGACCAACAGTCACCTGGGGATAATGAACACTATGAGCTATATATGCTTTATCCAGGTAAGCCCAGGATAACCATGGGGTCTATACCAGGAGCAGACCATGTGTCCGTGATGGATAATTTCAACGGGGAATGGAGTTTGCACGTGTCTTACAAAACCAAAAAGTGAGTGCTGCCTCTGATACCGTGCTACCAAATCTTGTATGTTGTTGGACCTGCCTACCAGACTAAATGAACACAACCCCATGGCAGAAGCAGAATTTTTTACACGTACGTCATAGTTGATCCCTCTCACACTTAAGACCAGCAGATCAACTGGCACTAGTTTCCATGCAGCATCAGAGAGATCATCAAAATCTGCAACTACGACACACTACCCTAAGATATTGGTTTGTCCATCTGCGACTTCTCACACCTCTCTAGACAATCCATTGGTTACCCATATATACGTAAAGCTTAGTTCCCATATGTACGTAAAGCTTAGTTCCCACACTTTAGGCAGTCCATGGGTCTCCTATACCCAGCTTAACAGCATTTTTCACAATTTTCTTCCACCACACTGACACCCCAATGATTAGCTTCATGTAGCATCCCCTGCCCCAGTCAACCTACATAGCAGTTCTTTGGGTGTTGGAATCCCTAAATTTGTCTCCTGACGAAAAGCAGAGTATACTGTCCCAAACCTGGAATTCCCCTGGTTATTTTCACACCCTAACATACGTTAAAAAAAATGATGTGTTGCCTGTCTATGCAACCTTATACCTATTCATTTCACAGGGTTCGAAAAAAAAATGAACCACAACGTTTAAAAAAGGTGAACTACGCTGTTGTAAAATTGATCTACGCTGTTTGCTAGTCCGTTTTGGAACACCATACTCTCAATAGTCTCCATCACCAGCAGTGATCAATGTAAACGGTTGGTGAACTTCAGTGAGACAATAATTATTTGATCTGTGGCGGATCCGGGTGGGGGGTACGGAGGGGGCGCTGCATGCCCCCCCCCCCCGGCAGTGACCAAAATGTTCTCAAATACGACAATGTGTCTCTTGTGAGAGCCCTTCAGGCCACCACCCACCCCCCCCCCAAGCACAGCATCAGCCCCCCCCCCCCCCCCTCCAGCGAACCCCCCCCCCCGGCAATAACCACTCTGGACCCGTCCTTGTTGATATTTACATGTGTTACCTTGACTAAATTACCTCCCATATGGCCATCGCTGAGCTAATAATAGTCCCATCTATGCTTAAATTAGTAAAATATAAGTACAGTTTTGTGATGTAAAAATCTTCAATAAATGAAGTAATTTCAATATTTTACCCAATTGTGCGGGTTACAAGTATGGATCCAACATGCTAGAATGGATTATTATATTTATCTGGGTATAGGGCCCTCTGTAGTTGGTTTCCATGACGATTCAAGGCATTTTAAGAAAGATGAATATACGAACATATATCGTGTCAAGCTTAACCAAGATTGGTAAAGGTATGTGCATGTATATGGAAGATTGAACTGACACCTACCAACCCAAAGGCTAAGAATACCAGAACCTGGATTCGGCAGGACGGTGTTTAACTTACTCAAAATGTATATATTTTTCAAGTTGTCCACACCTAACTCTCAAATTAGCTCAACAGAAGTTGGATAATCATAACTTAGGTGCTGTTTTATGATTTGGTGGCTTTCAAGACGAAAAGTAAGCTGTAATGTTAATGATGAGCAATTTTTCGGAAAATTTTCAAAATAGACATATTTTGTTTGACTGTAGCACCCTCTTTAGTTGGTTTCCATGACAACCAAAGACGTTTTTCGATAGATTCGTGAAGAATAATTGTGCTGAGTTTGATTAAGATCGGTCAAGGTCTGCTCAGGTTATGGCGTTTCGTTTCTTCCCCTTCCAACCCTAGTGCTTAGAAAATGAAACTCAATTATAGGCGGTTCCAATAAGTGGCCTCCTGAGAGAGTGCATCCCTAAATGTTCACTGTTAACATCTTTATTCCTATTGGGGACATGCCAAGGATTAAAAAAATCATCGGTGGTGGTGGGTTCTGGGGGGGGGGGTGCACTGAGATCCCCCATATCCCATGGACTATCGGCACAGACGTCGTCTGGTACTACGTCAGAAAGGGCGCAGTGCCCTATTTTCAGTTTAAAAAATCCTCGTGGCTTTTGAAGTTGCTAATATGTTTTTGTTCTTTAATGAAATGAGACGCTCATTCTTTAAATGGATGTCTGTAACTCTCTAAAAACAAAAATTGTTAGTTTTGGTTGCTTTTACGATTAAGAAGAACAGCCCTGCGTTTGGACTGATTTCCGGTACCCACATTGTCGATGCTGATTGACGCGGGAACCAATCAGCATCGACTATCAATTATTGCTGGATCACAAATTAGTCTAATTTTTAAAGTAATTATTCTATAAACATGAGACAATAAAACTATAATTTTGCATTGCTAGAAAAATTGAAATATTTCAATTTGTGGTGCAACTCAAAAACACGGATAGTAGACCCACTAACTCAGGGCGCCAGAACTCCTTTGTTTTCTTCGATTTTTTTATTTGGTCTGTGTAGCGCCCTACATCATGTGCGTATATGGTTAATAACGATTCATTTTTACAGACGACAGACCCAATCCAAAAATTCGAAAAAAGGAGTCATAGCGGTCCAGAAGGTTGTTCTAGTAGGCCCCCTACATCTCTGGTATAATAAACCCCAAAAAAAGCCTTTCATCGTTAATCTAGTATGACAGAGATGAACATTTTGGCGATCGTGTAGTTATGGGGCCGGTTCTCTATAAGAAAACAAAATCCACTTTAATTTATTTGACTTAACAAACTAGTTGGTGATATTAAGAACATGCAGGTATGTCATAGATATAAGGCAGGGTTTAAAAAAATTTAGGGACATTTGTGGGTAAAATGACGAAGACAACGACAAAACGCATTACAAAAATGAAGATGGCGATCACCACGATGTACCGTGAACGTGCAAGGCTCACTAAATCGCACGACACCAACCGTGAAACGCGCACGAAAATTGTAATTTCTACGTCCAAAAACTGTTCCAAATTTACAAAAAGGGTGTATTGGAATTGAGAGCAGTCAGATTTAGGTTGAAAGGTTCATTTTTTGAATGATAAAAAACACCCTTGACTATAATTTGGTGGAAACTAAAGAGGGACCTGTAACTACACGATCGCCAGCATTTGAAGTTTTAAATAAAAGAACGTGGGGATGCTGCGAAGCACTGTAGAGCATAGCAAAATGTAAATAACAAAAGTGAAGCAATGCTCACTGGATAGTTTGATGTTTTCTGTATTTTGCATTGATTTATGACTATAATCAGTATGATAAATGTCTGTAACTCGCTGTGTAAGTCTATAGGAAATACATTGTATAGGCCTACAACGTTTGCTTTTGCTGTAATCAGAAATGAACGGATTTGGTGGTTTGTATTTTAAAGCAAATATCGATCCAAGGTTTTGTGTTCATGGATGCCAGAAAAAAAACAAGACAAAATTTATAGGGGTGCATACCAGAGAAAAAAAAAACATGACGAAATTTATAGGGCTGCACACCAGTAAATAGGCCTAAATCCATCCGCCGATCTCATAAATAAAAGTTATACCCTCAAAATATTTTATATTAGAGAGCTCTGAGAGCCATAACATTGGGGAATTGAAGAGATATGGCAATGAACCTCTGGCCCGGACTTGGGGCTTCCAATTCTGAGCATTTTGGATACAATTGGGCTCGAAAGTGGCGCTATTTTGCCATGTTGTGAAGGGATCGTTTTTCAAGATGGCTACCGTTCCGCTTAGGGGAAAATAGGGGTCGTCTTCTTTGGGCGAGAATTTCACGAAAAGTCAATGGTCAAACCACCAAAAAATGAAAATAAAATAAAGATGTCGTGTTGATCATCATTTTTCTGTGCAGCTTAAATACCTGTGAGAGTTCTGAGTATTTTTAAAAGAATTTTGAAATATGGCATTTAGCCTAGTGTCTATGGGAATTTTAATGCAGCTGTGCACCCTGTAAGAGACGCACAAAAATGGCCGCTCTGCGCATGCGCTATGCAGTGGCAGTTGCTTTTCAGTGGGTGGGACCTATGGGGCGGGGGTGCAAAAATATTTGAAAGGTATCAGCAAGGGCTGTTCCGCAACAGATGCACCCAAATCGTTTGGGAGCTGTCGGCCATCAGCCGATTACAGCAATTACAAATTTAAAATGGGGGAGGGGGCATTCTGAGCTTCAAAGTAGCTGAAACTCGCTTTACTGTCGCTCTACAGCTAACAGGCGCAAAAAGCGGCACTATTTTCAGGCCTAATATCGACCTCGAATAATTTTTGTCTTTCAATTTTTTTAAGGAATATGAATAACCAATACTTCCTCCTTGCCTTAAAAGTGGTTTTGGGGGGCATGTCAAACCTTCGGGCCTATTAAAGGGTGCACACCGGTAAATAGGCCTAAATCCATCCGCCGAGCTCATGAATAAAAGTTATACCCTCAAAATATTCTATATCAGAGAGCTCTGAGAGCCATAGAGATATGGCAATGAACCTCTGGCCCGGGCTTCCAATTCTTAGCATTTTGGATACAATTGGGCTCGAAAGTGGCGCTATTTTGCCATGTTGTGGAGGGATCGTTTTTCAAGATGGCTACCGTTCCGCTTTGGGGAAAATAGGGGTCGTCTTCTTTGGGCGAGAATTTCTATGGGAATAGACATCAGGGAATTGTCAGTTCAGGGATCGCGAGCCGGGTCTCCAGTGGCTGCCCGGGTGTGTGACGTAAGCAGAAGATGTTGTGGATAGGAAGATTAAAGATGGCGGGAACTTGAATATGAAGTGAGTACAGTTGAGAGATTTATGACTGAAATATTGCCAACCGTTAACAGTGTTAAATTGTATGGACATATTTTTGATAATTCAGAGCATATCCTCGGATTTCAGCAATCATTGATCTGGTTACAGTGATAAAACTACATTTACAAGTGAAGCAGATGACAGTATGCCTGGTGTGTGTTACGATAATAGCGTGCTCTTGTGTAACACATAGTTAGTTCATATCACGAGGTCACTAGAGCTAGACTGAGAACCAGAACATGACCCTTTAACTTCTTAGACGAAAGTACCTAAAGAACTGTCTCTGTGCCATTCAAATATATCCTTAATTGATCTCAGACTTAAAGTACTCTCCAATACTTAACAAAACAGTGTGTTTACATTTTAAGTCCCTCTGCAAAACAACTTTTGCCGCTTAATTTTCCTAGATGCCTAGGCAAATACACCGCAGCGTTCGAGTAGCCTTATAACCCATGTTTAAATGGGAAGCTAATCGAATTAACCCTATTTGGCACATTTAAATCATAGGAATGCAGTCAATGTATATAACGTGCGATGCAGTGCTTTAGATTTTGAATTTTTTTCAAGTTGTAGAATCAATCCTTTCAAACATGAGATTCCGGCGTCGCATTTCCATCGTCCCTTTTTACAACACAAGATACCATTTTTGGGGCAAAAAAAAAAGAAGCTTCCAGAATCCACATCGATTGCGCATTCTGGTAAAATGTTTGTACGTGACGTGTTGTGCAGATAATGCAAGCACATACATTAATAGAGCGTTGAAATATGTGTGCAGTACGCTCTTAGTAGTGAATCAGTGTCGTTTACGTAATCCTCATGGCCAGGGGTTAGTGAAGGAATGTTAGTTGAGGCTGGGGTATGTTGCATTACTATACCTCATACATATTCATGATCGAGAGCCGAGTTCTCACTGGTCCATTCACCATCACGTGTCAGCTAGTTTTTGCTGTTTACCAGGTTTCACGCACATGTTATATACGCAGGCGTAGCAGATTATTGCACTGGTTACCGGTGCGCTAGTCCACTAGTGCATGCGCTTCACGAAGCAATCGTGGAACTAGCATATTATATTACATTGCCCTAGCATATTATGCATGCAGCATGCAGCATGCAGCAGCAACATACACGAAAAGATGGGGCACAACAACATTTTGCCAAGATAACTAATGCGTAACTTCCTGAATGTTTGCGTGAATGTGTATGAGGTAACCGTATAGTCAAATAAATAAAACATGGTTTAGGCCAAAAAAAAAAGTCTCCGGTTTCTGGTATGGAGCTTGCCCAAAAAGTGGTGCGGGGACGCGGCTTTTTTTTTTTACCTGTTTTTTTTTTTTTTTTGCTTCAAATGTCGGCTGATGACTGCAAATATTGCTGCAAATGGTGCCCGACTAAACTTAGTGCAAATATTATGGGAGACCAGAGAGGCCACATAAAGCTTATTCTCGATCATAACCCCATCTAAAAACATGTTAAAATTGTGCAGCAGCAGGATTCCAGTCAAACCAGTGAGTTTGGCGGTTTTGAGACATCATCTTTCATTGAAAAAAAACAACGTTTTCATTTTGCCGACGCGCATGGCTACGGCGACGCACGCGCATACCAGAAACCGGAGACTTTTTTTCGGCCTTACTTTGAAATGTTAGCCGATATAGCTCCCCTTGGTATTGGAACTTCACAGACTAGTTCCCTCCGCCTAGTCTGTCAACTTTGCAAAGTTAATATCAACCACCAAACCTCAAACCATGTCTATTGAGTCAAGTCTATTTTGGAGGGTGATTTTCTTGAGAACGTGCCAAAAATAATTGCAATTTTAGAAGTTTTCCTATTGAAGGGCTCCGGAAGCCCGCCACCAGGGGTGAACTTTCAGACTCTTTTACTTTTTCTGCAACAAGTATAGTCAAATGGTTCTCAGACCAATTAAAAAAAATCCTCCAGAGCCATGAATGAAAAAAAGGGTGAATTTTATTTTATTGATCATCAGGACTTGATTAAACACAATTTATGGGGAAAATATTCACTTGGGGGGGGGGGGGGAGGGGGGGATAGTAAAACTCCTCAACAATTCGAACCCCGAAACTGCAGTAATTCAGACCACAGATTTAGCGCAGTGGAATATTTATAAGGTATAAGAACTGCTGCAGGTGACATAGTCTGGTGCCCAGACCAAAAGATTCTGACTGTTTCTGATGAACCTTAGGTCAGGTAGCCAGTGTCAGGTGACCAAAACAGGACTGAGGAGGAATGCCTCCCGTTTCCGAAAATGTCCGAAGTTTGCCGAATACATTCCGTCGACACTCTCGGATAGCGCTCGGGTATTTCTGGGTATAAAATATGTTTTATTTACCTGCCATGCTTACTACAAAAATTTAAATATGAGGTGATAATAATTAATTAAAATACTTGAAATTCAATGACGGCTTTGTGCATCAAGTATGCGCTAAGATTGTACGAGCTTTGCCATAACTACTTTGAATCTGACGACGGTTACCCAGGGTATTCCAAAACTCGGCGTCGCCTCCATTTCGGCTTCACCTGCTATTGGGGTCCGTATTTTGAAGATTCCAGCTCAACATTAGTCAATGATTTCTTACAGAAATATCAAACTGTATGATATAAGAAGCAAGTGATTTTTGTTCATTGGATCGGAAGTTCGGAACATTGAAAGCTTTTTAATGATTAAACCCATCTGAAATGAAACCGAGCTTTGAGAAAGGGGAGTCATGTTTTACTTTTATCCGTAGAGCTGCCTGACCTAAGATACGTCAGAAATAATAGTCAGAATCTTTTGGTCGGGGAACAAGACTGCAGGTGACATAGTTATTCGTTCACGTGATATGTTTCACGCATGCGTATATTTATGGTCAATGACATTACCAAGATGCCCACCCCAAAAAAATGTATTTGCGTCCCATCAACTGGGCTCTCAAGAGTGGTAAAAAAAGTGCCCTCTCTTGTTTGCGCACGGATAGACTGGTTCCTGGTCCCTCTACTGTAGACTGGTTCCTGGTCCCTCCATTGTCCTTCGGACTTTGAATGTAGGGACCGGTAGCGGGTAATTGTTTCCACTAGCCTAGGTCCGATTCCTATCCCTGAAGACAAAATCACAACGTTAATGTTAGTGCAGAACCAGACTATTACAAAATGGTAACAAGGCTACCACTCATGTGCAGTTTGTGTGGTGATGAGCTTCAATTTTCGCTTAATTCAAAAGTGTCTCTGGTAACTGTCAATAAGGAGAGGGGTACGAAAGCCCGTTAGTGCCATCGAATGTATACATTGCTCTTTTGCAAGGATATGTTTGGTAAATCTTGTTTTTCGGATGTATATGTTTGGTGAATCTTGTTTTTCGGATGTATATGTTTGGTGAATCTTGTTTTTCGGATGTATATGTTTAGCAAGCCTTGTTTTTCGGATGTATATGTCTAGCAAGTCTTGTTTTTTGGATGTACATGTTTAGCAAATCTTGTTTTTTGCAAGTATATGTTTGGCGAATCTTGTTTTTCGCAAGTATAAATTTGGCAAATCTTGTTTTTGCAAGTATGTTTCGCAAGTCTTGTTTCTGTGAAGTCTATTTTTTAGTAACAGTCTTGTTTTTTGCAAGTATATGTTTCCCGAGTCTTGTTTTTTGCAAGTATATTTCGCGAGTCTTGTTTTTGTGAAGTCTATTTTTAGTAACAGTCTTATTTTTTGGAAGTATATGTTTCCCGAGTCTTGTTTTTTGCAAGTATATGTTTCCCGAGTCTTGTTTTTTGCAAGTATATTTCGCGAGTTTTGTTTTTGTGAAGTCTATTCTTAGTAACAGTCTTGTTTTTTGGAAGTATATGTTTCCCGAGTCTTGTTTTTTGCAAGTATATGTTTCCCGAGTCTTGTTTTTTGCAAGTATGTTTCGCGAGTCTTGTTTCTGTGAAGTCTATTTTTAGTAACAGTCTTGTTTTTTGCAAGTATATGTTTCCCGAGTCTTGTTTTTTGCAAGTATATATGTTTCCCGAGTCTTGTTTTTTGTAAAGTCTATTTTTAGTAACAGTCTTGTTTTTTGCAAGTTTATGTTTGGCGAGTCTTGCTACTCCCCACACAAAATTGTTGCACCCCTATTTTTGTTTTTGGAATAGTCCTACTAGCTTGTACATGTACTTGTAGCTGCATAACATGTGGTCCATGTAATAATGGTACGGTATCCGGTCACTTCGGCACCTTGGCAACTCGGCACCTGCCAACTCGGCACCTTGGCAACTCGGCACCTCGCCAACTCGGCACCCGCCAACTCGACACCCACCAACTCTACACCTGTACAAAAACCAGTTTGGCACCTAGCCGACTCGGCACCTGACCAACTCGGCACCTCCCCATGTGCAAAATGTTTCTCAGTAATCAGTCCGCACATTACTGATTTTCATTGAGCTGGTAAATACGCTGTTACTTATAGCCTAATTGTTTTTATAATGGAACTTGCGATGTCAGATTGCAACGTTCGTTGACAGTTCCTCCGATATTTTGAGTACGGGTAGCAAGCACTGTACGCTGGCCGTCACCGGTCAACGCTTGTCCTTCCAAGTCCACGGCAACGGTGCACTGCGCCTGGCCTGGCCGCACATCCACACCGGCCATCGCCACGGTGCACGGCCGGTGACAGTGCCGTGCTTGACCGCACATGCCCTCCGGCCATCGCCACCGCGCACGGCCGGTGACAAGTGCCACGCCTGGCCGCACAGCGCCAACATTTCCAGCCCCCAACCTCCAAAAAAAATCGAGATGGGGTATTGGTTGTGAATAACGGCAAAACAAAATTTTGCTTTCGGGATGACAGGCGCCGAGTTGGTCAGGTGCTGAGTTGGAAGTTGTGAGAAAGAAGCCAAATTTGGGTGCCGAGTTGGCCAGGTGCCGAGTTGGCAGTGTGCCGATTAAATGCCGAGTTGGCGAGGTGCCGAGTTGGCAAGGTGCCGAGTTGGTGGGTGCCGAGTTGCCAAGGTGCCGAAGTGACCGGATACCGTACCATTATTACATGGACCATATGTTATGCAGCTACAAGTACATGTACAAGCTAGTAGGACTATTCCAAAAATACAAATAGGGGTGCAACAATTTTGTGTGGGGAGTAGCAGATCGGGTCCCTACATACATGTATATACTTAAAAAAAAAAAACACCAAGACTCGCCAAACATATACTTGCAAAAAACAAGACTGTTACTAAAAATAGACTTCACAAAAACAAAACTTGCGAAACATACTTGCAAAAAACAAGACTCGGGAAACATATACTTGCAAAAAACAAGACTCGGGAAACATATATGTGACAGGTGCGAAAAATGACCCCCCTTTACTTTTTTGTATTTCTTGTATATTTAGTTTCTTTAAGTAAGGGACTATTTCTTTAGCACATTATCCATCCACCCACTTCTGTATTACGCAATCACCTAGTTTGGCGCCACCAGCGGCGTCACACACACTCATACTTCATTCCAGAGGCACTAACACACATGTCTCATCTCCTCTCCGAATTTACAGGTAAATACCTTGGATTTATTTTCACTTCAATTATATACTGTTAATACATATTGTTACTTTCTCATGTTTAAGTATTTAGGTATTTATTTATAATGACAAGATTGCCATGAAACCTGTATTTTTATGCTAAAACCTTGTCCCTTTCCGTTAGTAAACTTGAGCGAGTTCACTTTTGTAAATATCTCACTTTAACTTTTACTTTTAGTAATGTGTTAATCAATAACCTACGAAAGCCCGTTAGTGCCATCGAATGTATAAATTGCTCTTTTGCAAGTATATGTTTGGTGAATCTTGTTTTTCGGATGTATATGTTAAGCAAATCTTGTTTTTCGGATGTATATGTTAAGCAAATCTTGTTTTTTGGATGTATATGTTTAGCAAGTCTTGTTTTTTTGATGTATATGTTTGGCGAATCTTGTTTTTTGCAAGTATATGTTTCCCGAGTCTTGTTTTTTGCAAGTATATGTTTCCCGAGTCTTGTTTTTTGCAAGTATAAATTTGGCAAATCTTGTTTTTGCAAGCATGTTTCGCGAGTCTTGTTTTTGTGAAGTCTATTTTTAGTAACAGTCTTGTTTTTTTGAAGTATATGTTTCCCGAGTCTTGTTTTTTGCAAGTATGTTTCGCGAGTCTTGTTTTTGTGAAGTCTATTTTTAGTAACAGTCTTGTTTTTTGGAAGTATATGTTTCCTGAGTCTTGTTTTTTGCAAGTATGTTTCGCGAGTCTTGTTTTTGTGAAGTCTATTTTTAGTAACAGTCTTATTTTTTGGAAGTATATGTTTCCTGAGTCTTGTTTTTTGCAAGTATGTTTTCGCGAGTCTTGTTTTTGTGAAGTCTATTTTTAGTAACAGTCTTATTTTTTGGAAGTATATGTTTCCTGAGTCTTGTTTTTTGCAAGTGTGTTTCGCGAGTCTTGTTTTTGTGAAGTCTATTTTTAGTAACAGTCTTTTTTTTGGAAGTATATGTTTCCTGAGTCTTGTTTTTTGCAAGTGTGTTTCGCGAGTCTTGTTTTTGTGAAGTCTATTTTTAGTAACAGTCTTGTTTTTTGGAAGTATATGTTTCCTGAGTCTTGTTTTTTTCAAGTGTGTTTCGCGAGTCTTGTTTTTGTGAAGTCTATTTTTAGTAACAGCCTTGTTTTTTGGAAGTATATGTTTCCGGAGTCTTGTTTTTTGCAAGTATGTTTCGCGAGTCTTGTTTTTGTGAAGTCTTTTTTTTAGTAACAGTCTTGTTTTTTGCAAGTATATGTTTCCCGAGTCTTGTTTTTTGCAAGTATATGTTCCCAAGTCTTGTTTTTGCAAGTATATGTTTCCCGAGTCTTGTTTTTTGCAAGTATATGTTTCCCGAGTCTTGTTTTTTGCAAGTATATGTTTCCCGAGTCTTGTTTTTTGCAAGTATATGTTTCCCGAGTCTTGTTTTTTGCAAGTATAAATTTGGCAAATCTTGTTTTTTGCAAGTATATGTTTCCCGAGTCTTGTTTTTTGCAAGTATATGTTTCCCGAGTCTTGTTTTTTGCAAGTAAAATTTGGCAAATCTTGTTTTTTGCAAGTATGTTTCGCGAGTCTTGTTTTTGTGAAGTCTATTTTTAGTAACAGTCTTGTATTTTTGAAGTATATGTTTCCCGAGTCTTGTTTTTTGCAAGTATGTTTCGCGAGTCTTGTTTTTGTGAAGTCTATTTTTAGTAACAGTCTTGTTTTTTGGAAGTATATGTTTCCCGAGTCTTGTTTTTTTGCAAGTATATGTTTCCCGAGTCTTGTTTTTTGCAAGTATATGTTTCCCGAGTCTTGTTTTTTGCAAGTATAAATTTGGCAAATCTTGTTTTTTGCAAGTATGTTTCGCGAGTCTTGTTTTTGTGAAGTCTATTTTTAGTAACAGTCTTGTTTTTTGGAAGTATATGTTTCCTGAGTCTTGTTTTTTGCAAGTATGTTTCGCGAGTCTTGTTTTTGTGAAGTCTATTTTTAGTAACAGTCCTGTTTTTGCAAGTACATGTTGGGCGAGTCTTGTTTATAGGAAGTATATATGTAGGGACCCGATCTGCTCCTCCCCACACAAAATTGTTGCACCCCTATTTTATTTTTGGAATAGTCCTACTAGCTAGTACTCATGGTGACCGTTTTAACCGATTTTAACTTTTTGTTAAAAAAACGAGTTTGACAATATTGATAGTTTCTCTATCAATATTGATACCACTCTGAACGCATCGCAAGTGCATTCATCTATAGGGGTCCACTGTACTAATTCAAGCCCCATTAAAAACAGTGTAAAATCAACAAAGTTCAGGGCCAAGTAACATGCAAGCCAACATCACTGGGGTTTCTGAAACAAAATTAAATAATTGTTTTCATTTCTTTTCAATTTTACGTACATTAGCCAATTACATTTTTAATTATTCACACCCAAATAAAATCACCTCCCGAAAAGTGATAGTTCCCGAGCCTGCATGTAGCCATTTTACAAGTGGCACCCTTCCACTTTCAAAGGCAAAAGGACCCATTTTTTCATCCGTGATTTTATCAAGCCTGCCCTCAGATGGAAGCCCCAAAACCAGGGAGTTGATCCTTGGGTATATTTAAACAATTCCACCGCTTTTAAAGCCAAACGGTCTCCGTTTTCAAAAGAAATTGTGGGGGGCACTTTTTATGCTAATCAGCTGGCGTAGAAATTCTCGCTTGAATTAGTTCAGTGCACCCTATAGGCCCTAGCCATGCAGTTGCCCGTATGTTTGCAACTCTCCTTCAATAAAGGTGGCGAAGTCTACAATATTGGTGTGACTTTTTCGCCGAAAAATACCTAAAACTCGCAGTTTCCGGTTAAGATGCCGTTTGCTGATGATAATATTGTTGTTTGCGAGAAGTGATGCAATTATTTCGTCGTAATTAAGGCCTAAATTGAAGTAATAACGAATTAATTGGTTGCTCTCTACCGGCATGGCTATGCTTTCATCACAAACAACAGCGTCCTCATGATGCACACCGCAGCTATAACAGACTTAAAACAAGTCAGGTGTGTTTAAAAACACAAATGCCCCGCAACCGTGACTATTCCCATGACATAACACCACTCTTTTAACATCAACTTACATGTACCTTGGTCACATGGAACGTTCATTGACAGCATTAGTGTCTTCTGTAGGTTTTATATGAATTAATCCCTAATCCCTATGATCTCAGAATAAATACAAAATTTTTGAAGTTCATATGTTAAGGATTTCTCAAGTTATCGCGCTGACAAGATTTGTCCGGACACACACACACACACACCCACACCCACACGCACACCAACGGAAGGACAAGGCGGAAACAGTATGCCCCTTCGGCTTCGCCGTGGGGCATATAAAACCAAGATTTGCCAAACATGTACTTGCAAAAAACAAGATTCGCCAAACATATACTTCCAAAAAACAAGACTGTTACTAAAAATAGACTTCACAAAAACAAGACTCGCGAAACATACTTGCAAAAAACAAGACTCGGGAAACATATACTTCAAAAACACAAGACTGTTACTAAAAATAGACTTCACAAAAACAAGACTCGCGAAACATACTTGCAAAAAACAAGATTTGCCAAATTTATACTTGCAAAAAACAAGACTCGGGAAACATATACTTGCAAAAAACAAGACTCGGGAAACATATACTTGCAAAAAACAAGATTTGCCAAATTATACTTGCAAAAAACAAGACTCGGGAAACATATACTTGCAAAAAACAAGACTCGGGAAACATATACTTGCAAAAAACAAGACTCGCCAAACATATACTTGCAAAAAACAAGACTTGGGAAACATATACTTGCAAAAAACAAGGCTCGGGAAACATAAACTTGCAAAAAAACAAGACTGTTACTAAAAATAGACTTCACGAAAACAAGACTCGCAAAACATACTTGCAAAAAAACAAGATTTGCCAAATTTATACTTGCAAAAAAACAAGACTTGGGAAACATATACTTGCAAAAAACAAGACTCGGGAAACATATACTTGCAAAAAACAAGACTCGGGAAATATATACTTGCAAAAAACAAGACTCGGGAAATATATACTTGCAAAAAACAAGACTGTTACTAAAATAGACTTCACAAAAACAAGACTCGCGAAACATACTTGCAAAAAACAAGACTCATGAAACATATACTTCCAAAAAACAAGACTGTTACTAAAAAATGACTTCACAAAAACAAGACTCGCGAAACATACTTGCAAAAAACAAGACTCCGGAAAACATATTACTTCAAAAAAAACAAGACTGTTACTAAAAATAGACTTCACAAAAACAAGACTCGCGAAACATACTTGCAAAAAACAAGATTTGCCAAATTTATATTGCAAAAAACAAGACTCGGGAAACATATAATTGCAAAAAACCAGACTCGGGAAATATATACATACTTGCAAAAAACAAGACTCGGGAAACATATACTTGCAAAAAACAAGACTCGGGAAATATATACTTGCAAAAAACAAGACTCGGGAAATATATACTTGCAAAAAACAAGACTGTTACTAAAAATAGACTTCACAAAAACAAGACTCGCGAAACATACTTGCAAAAAACAAGACTCATGAAACATATACTTCCAAAAAACAAGACTGTTACTAAAAATAGACTTCACAAAAACAAGACTCGCTAAACATACTTGCAAAAAACAAGATTTGCCAAATTTATACTTGCAAAAAACAAGACTCGGGAAACATATACTTGCAAAAAACCAGACTCGGGAAATATATACTTGCAAAAAACAAGATTCGCCAAACATATACATCCAAAAAACAAGACTTGCTAAACATATACATCCAAAAAACAAGATTTGCTAAACATATACATCCGAAAAACAAGATTCCACAAACATATACATCCGAAAAACAAGATTCACCAAACATATACTTGCAAAAGAGCAATTTATACATTCGATGGCACTAACGGGCTTTCGTAATAACGCATTAGAGAGAGTTCCTTATTTCATTTACTAAGTTCAATTCATTGATTTGGTGATTTAGATGTAATTTTTCTTAAATTTTGATGCGTCCGCAAGATGGCGGCCGTCACGTAAGGTTTTGGCGCCAAACTATGTTTCCTCTAAATGATCTATTATTGCACAATTTTCATATAAAGCATCCATTAATTGCTTTCCTTGAGAATAATGTCCTTATTTACCTATCGATTGTTTGAGGATGTCAGTTAAGTAACTTGTAAATTACGTTTTAGATTATTTGCTTTTGTCAGACCTTGTCCGCCATTTTGTAATCTTGTTTC
The DNA here is from genome assembly GCF_015706575.1 of Patiria miniata. Classification (NCBI taxonomy): domain Eukaryota; kingdom Metazoa; phylum Echinodermata; class Asteroidea; order Valvatida; family Asterinidae; genus Patiria; species Patiria miniata. Next base: position 12,170,028 of record NW_024037071.1, on the reverse strand, counting down.
CAACATGTCTTAATTAATTTTAATTCTTGTTAATGTTATACTTTATTGTAAATAGTCACACACACTCATACTTCATTCCAGAGGCACTAACACACATGTCTCATCTCCTCTCCGAATTTACAGAGAATTAAAACACCGGTGAAGACAGGAAATTGCCGTTCTCCTCCGCCCCATTTATTTCGGCCTCATTTCCTGAGTGCCACAGATACTTCCAAAAAACAAGACTGTTACTAAAAATAGACTTCACAAAAACAAGACTCGCGAAACATACTTGCAAAAAACAAGACTCGGGAAACATATACTTGCAAAAAACAAGCCTCGGGAAACATATACTTCCAAAAAACAAGACTGTTACTAAAAATAGACTTCACAAAAACAAGACTCGCGAAACATACTTGCAAAAAACAAGACTCGGGAAACATATACTTGCAAAATACAAGCCTCGGGAAACATATACTTCCAAAAAACAAGACTGTTACTAAAAATAGACTTCACAAAAACAAGACTCGCGAAACATACTTGCAAAAAACAAGACTCGTCAAACATATACTTGCAAAAAACAAGACTGTTACTAAAAATAGACTTCACAAAAACAAGACTTGCGAAACATACTTGCAAAAAAACAAGACTCGGGAAACATATACTTCCAAAAAACAAGACTGTTACTAAAAATAGACTTCACAGAAATAAGACTTGCGAAACATACTTGCAAAAACAAGATTTGCCAAATTTATACTTGCAAAAAACAAGACTTGCCAAACATATACTTGCAAAAAACAAGACTCGGGAAACATATACATGCAAAAAACAAGATTCGCCAAACACATACTTGCAAAAAACAAGATTTGCTAAACATATACATCCAAAAAACAAGACTTGCTAGACATATACATCCGAAAAACAAGACTTGCGTAACATATACATCCGAAAAACAAGATTCACCAAACATATACATCCGACAAACAAGATTTACCAAACATATACTTGCAAAAGAGCAATGTATACATTCGATGGCACTAACGGGCTTTCGTAGAGGGGCACTAATTTTCAGTATTTGAAACCTACGCAGTTGAAATGCTTGAAAGTTGCCCTCCTGGAAACGCTGGCAATTTTTGCCTACTGGTTATGGTAAGAGTCAGTTTTTTTGATAGCCATGTGTTCAACTGTCATCCATGCGCAAAGCCGTAAACAACATTCTCAAAAATAAAAAAATCATGCTGGGTATGTGCAGAGGTGATCCAATCAATGGCTTTAAAAGGGCGTTATGGCCTAAAATCCCCAAAATTTGATGTTTTGGATTGTTTAAAAGAAACTAACCTAAAGTCTTACCGTTCCTGAGAAAAAAAAAAGTTGTTTAAATCAGACATGGTGGACGTACGCATACGTATTCACATAATACACGCAGCGCCAAACTTTGTTTCTCGCATGTCCGCAGAATGCAATGCACTGTGCGGCATTATTCACAACAAGCATGTCAACCACTCAATTTTTATGAGTCAAATTTTGACCCACGAAATTTGTTCTCGCATGGTTCTCGCAAGAATAAAACAAAAATGCCCAGTTTTTAAAGGATGGTTGTTTGGGCGTTTATGTCCTACTTTTAAATGCTCTTTCCAATTTTGTAGACTAACTGGGCGCATTCCAAGACGTAATCCCTTTTAAAGCTATAGTCCATCATTTGCAGCCATCCGAAAAAGTAACTGGCGTATTATTGTTGAAAAACATACTTGGTTGAAAGATAGTGAGTGGACTAAACTCCCTGTGAAATTTATCTTTCTGGCAAGCTATCATTTTGAAGTAATCAACGAATGAAGGCCTTTCCAACGGTGCGTCCTAAGACGCACCGTAGGAAAATTTAAATTAGTAGTTTGTTTTGTTATTCGGCGCAGCGCGCGCAAGCATTGGCACGACGTGTCGACGCACAGGAGCGCGCGGTTGCTATAATTCGTCGGATCAGTGCGCGACATCGCATATAGCTGCAATTCAAAACAACTCAAAACATGATTCAGCAACTTTTGATTTGAAATTGAGATCCTAGAATGCTGTTTTTCTCGGAATATACAGCTGAAACTGAGCTGAAACTTCATCAGGTTAGTTGTTCAGTATCCTTCATTAGATTTTTTAACACTTTTGTTGCTTCAAACGAACAAAATGCACAAATTACAAATGATGGACTATATATCTTGAATAGAAACTACAGCTACTGGTTCCCATATTATGGGAGCGGGAAACAGTCTACCTCCATTGTCCTTTTTTATCATTTAAAGCTATAGTCCATCATTTGTAATTAGTGCATTTTGTTCGTTTGAAGCAACAAAAGTGTTCAAAATCTAATGAAGGATACTGAACAACTTACTTGATGAAGTTTCAGCTCAGCTTCATCTTCATATTCCGAGAAAAACAGCATTCTAGGATCTCAATTTAAAATCAAAAGTTGCTAAATCATGTTTCGAATTGTTTTGAATTGCAGCTTTACGCGAGGTTGCGCACTGATCCAACGAATTATAGCAACTGCGCGCGCCTGTGCGTCGTTCCAATGCTTGTGCGCGCTGCGCCGAATACTGACAAAACGAACAACTAATTTAAATTTTCCTACGGTGCTTCTTAAGAAGCACCGTTGGAAATGCCTTCTTTCGTTGATTTCTTCAAAATGAGAGCTTGCCAGAAAGGATAATTTCACAGGGAGTTTAGTCCCCTTACTATCTTTCAACCAGTATATTTTCAACAATAATTACGCCGGTTACTTTTTTGGATAGCTGCAAATGATGGACTCGGGCTTTAAATTGCCGCTGCATTGGGTGAGTGCTTTAAGTTTATCCACAAGATTAACGCAAGTTGTAGGAGCTTTAGTCCGTCATCTTTGTTCTTGATTCGGTCGTTCTATTAAGCATTAACAAAGCATCAACAAGCGTCAACACACACGATTAGTGTCAACAAAACGTCGACAGGCTCAAAATGCACTCTTGAGCTTCAAAAAAGCTATCATCATATTCAATAGACTCTCGTGAGTTGCATTAAGTAAGAAATAAGGGAAAGTCATCTTCACCTCACCCACGTAAAAAAAAAAAGGGGGTTTTTTTTGTGCAACAATTTATGGCTGCGACTGGAAGCCGACATCTTATTTTTCTCAGCAGCAATTCATTTTGTGCATACGCGGTTGCACCATATCCCAGAAAAACAAGGTGGAGGCCAATTTTGCCGGCAGAACCGCTCCGTTGTGGTCTAAACATTTCCCTTACAATTACACATTAAACATACTTTTTTAGAACACTATGACTTACCAATTGTTGATTAATATTTATCTGTTGTTATTATTTCGTATCCTATTGGTTTAAGACGCTTTTGTCATTGCTTGAGGCCAAATAAACAACTGTTGGAAAGCAATTAGTGTCATACTTATTTATGACAACTTAACAGCGTAAGCTTTTGATAAAGGACAAATGAGTATCAGCGCCTGATTGCACCGCTACATGCTCAACCAGCCGACCAAGCCTACACGCCAGCACCTAGCCTTGACCAAGGCTGTCTGCTTGTTCACCAAACGAGCTTGTTCCGCTACATACACCGCGAGCTGCGCCATCTAGTTGTATTTGCCGTTAGCCTCAACGACCCTTGCATGTGCTTCGTCTGCACGTACGTACGTACGCCCACAAAAACATCCGCAAACTATGGTGGCCCTGAAGGGACATCGCATATCGCAAACGTGTGCGCATACGTATGCGATGTCGCGAAATTTATCCCGAATGTGTGCGCACACGTATGCGATGTCGCGAAATTTATCGTGAATATATGCGCACACGTATGCGATGTCGTGAAAACAATACGCGAATATGTGCGCACACGTATGCGAATTTGTTTGCAATGTCGTGAATTTTATTGCATACCTTGTCGCATACCTTTCAGTAAAATTCCTAATGAACTGGGAGTTGTGTAGCAGCTAGTCTGGAATCTAGACGTACTGTTAGATATAAATAGGTTCTGACTAATAAACCTTCGCGCGCACGCTGTTCCTCGTGCAATCGTTACTACAAGTACTGTCGAGCGCAAACTTGCTACTTGCGCAAGTTTCAAACTTGCGCGCGCAAATTTCAAACTTGCGCAAGTAGCAAGATAAATTTTGGGACATCGCATACGTATGCGCACACGTTTGCGATATGCGATGTCCCTTCAGGGCCACCATAGCAAACAGCCGTACATGCAGTAAGTCGAGGCGGCTGTATTATTACCACAGGCCGTCATTTTTTTTTAGCCATTATCCAATGAGAGAAGACTATTTACCATAGCGCGTACTAATTATCATATTGAGGATATTACCGTTGCATCAAGGCTGTCATCCGCCTCGACTTACTGCATGTAAAGCTGTTTACAGATGTGTTTTACGGGCGTATGTACGTACGTGCAGACAAAGCAAATGCAAGGGTCGTTGACGATAACGGCAATACAACTAGCTGGCACGGCGCTCGGTGTATGTAGCGGGAACAAGCTCGTTTTGGGAACAATCGACAGCCTTGTTCAAGGCTAGCCAGCACCCACTTCGGGCCCTGCTAAGGCAGAGGTGAAGCGGCCTGTGATAGCAGCTGGCACGAGTGAAGAATGGGCGTACTTCAAGCAGACATGGTCTGATTACAAGGCTGCCACACATCTCAAAGGCCAAAACATAGTCTTCCAGCTACTTGAGCGTTGCGACGATGCACTTAGGAAGGACCTCACACGGACCTTTGGCGCCCTCGCCTCCAGTGATGAGCAGACCATCCTCAGCAACATCAAGACGCTTGCCGCCTCCGAGGCCAGGCTGGGGTGTGCAGTTTCAGGGTCAAGTGCAAAAGCAAAACCCAGGTTGAATACAGCAACATTATGATCAGAGACACCCTCATCCGGAGGCTCGAGGACAAGGAGATTCAATTGGACATCCTCTGTGAATCAAAGCAAGATATGTCACTCGAGGAGGTACTGAAGTACGTCAAAGCGAAGAAAAGCGGTAAACGGTCGGCCGGTCATCTCCTGGAGGGCGGCACCACCGCGACCACAGCCACCGCTAGCTCCTACAAGCGCCAGGAGAAGGGACAACTGCGGGCAAGTCAAAGCGATACCAGATCAGCAGCCACACTTTGCGGTCACTGTGGCAACTGGCAAGCCAGGCCACAGGCGAAGCAGACAGGAGCACGTAAGGAAATGCACAGGCTACAACCACACGTGCACCAAATGTGGCATCCTATACAACCACGAGAACATGTGTCGCCAGTCACAGCGTAAGCGGCAGCCTGGCCGGCCCACTGCACCGTTACCCCAGGACAATGCCACCGCCATCTTCGAGGCCCTGTGCTCCATTGACGATGCCTCAGCAACTGGTGCCCATGCAATCGCACTCGAGCACCACGTCTACAGTGAGTTCTGTAATGCGTGGGAGAAGCGGGCATCCGACCCCTAGCCCTTTGTTGATGTGCTATCAGGGCCATCCCGGCCAAAGCCCTCAGCTTCCCCACCTCCCTCCCCAGCCCCAGCCCTCCTGTTTCCTACCCTGCCATGGCCGACACTGGATGCAAGTCACGCCTTGCTGGCACGAAGCTCCTACTCAAAGCCAGAATTATGAAGCTAAATAATGAAGCCTCCCAGCCCTGATGAAGGACGGAAGTCCGAAAATTTGGCACAACTATCAACGGTAAGCACTGTATTAACTTTTGATATATATTTTTACTTTTTCAGTACAATATATACTGTCTACTTTTTCTTTTTCTACCCAAGCTGGGCCTGGAGAGGCGTCACCTCATCCCCGTCAACATGAAAATGACTGCTGCCAATAACCACGGCATTGGCATCGTAGGTGTCTTTGTCCTACGAATATCCGGGTCCTCCACCTCTGGAGACACAATTGAGACTCGTCAGAAGTATACTTATTCCCTAATTCGTGCCTCAACCGTGAATAAAGTATTTTCAATTCCGCCTACCCCTCTCTTGCAGACCTGAAAGAGAAAACATAAAAATATACACGACCTGGGGAGCACCGAGCTTCAGTGGCAATGACGGAGCGGACTAGTGTCCCTATACAAGACAAGGAAAGGCAACTTACCCCTTGGAATCCCAAGTGCCTTACCAGGAAGCCAAGTGGATTTCTTATGTCTTTGTATGGATTCTTACAAATCTTCTAATCAGGACATCAGATGTTGTTCCCTTCCGGTAGGAAGGAGCGGGGAAAGCAAGACGTCCGTCAGTTGCGTGGTGAACTCGGTCAGTGCGTGGTCAGTGAATAACTCTGTAATTCACCATGCACCAATGCACTCCAACAGTACCTGCGAAGTACTGTTATGCAAATCGGTTAGTCTGCTTACCTATTGAAAATATATTTATTCCCTAATTCGTGCCTCAACCGTGAATAAAGTATTTTCAATTCCGCTGCTACCCCTCTCTTGGCAGACCTGAAAGAGAAAACATTAAAATATACACGACCTGGGGAGCACCGAGCTTCAGTGGCAATG
>NW_024037071.1:12074889-12163055 GCF_015706575.1 Patiria miniata | reverse complement strand
AATATGTTTTTGTTCTTTAATGAAATGAGACGCTCATTCTTTAAATGGATGTCTGTAACTCTCTAAAACAAAAATTGTTAGTTTTGGTTGCTTTTACGATTAAGAAGAACAGCCCTGCGTTTGGACTGATTTCCGGTACCCACATTGTCGATGCTGATTGACGCGGGAAACAATCAGCATCGACTATCAATTATTGCTGGATCACAAATTAGTCTAATTTTTAAAGTAATTATTCTATAAACATGAGACAATAAAACTATAATTTTGCATTGCTAGAAAAATTGAAATATTTCAATTTGTGGTGCAACTCAAAAACACGGATAGTAGACCCACTAACTCAGGGCGCCAGAACTCCTTTGTTTTCTTCGATTTTTTTATTTGGTCTGTGTAGCGCCCTACATCATGTGCGTATATGGTTAATAACGATTCATTTTTACAGACGACAGACCCAATCCAAAATTCGAAAAAAGGAGTCATAGCGGTCCAGAAGGTTGTTCTAGTAGGCCCCCTACATCTCTGGTATAATAAACCCCAAAAAAAAGCCTTTCATCGTTAATCTAGTATGACAGAGATGAACATTTTGGCGATCGTGTAGTTATGGGGCCGGTTCTCTATAAGAAAACAAAATCCACTTTAATTTATTTGACTTAACAAACTAGTTGGTGATATTAAGAACATGCAGGTATGTCATAGATATAAGGCAGGGTTTAAAAAAATTAGGGACATTTGTGGGTAAAATGACGAAGACAACGACAAAACGCATTACAAAAATGAAGATGGCGATCACCACGATGTACCGTGAACGTGCAAGGCTCACTAAATCGCACGACACCAACCGTGAAACGCGCACGAAAATTGTAATTTCTACGTCCAAAAACTGTTCCAAATTTACAAAAAGGGTGTATTGGAATTGAGAGCAGTCAGATTTAGGTTGAAAGGTTCATTTTTTGAATGATAAAAAACACCCTTGACTATAATTTGGTGGAAACTAAAGAGGGACCTGTAACTACACGATCGCCAGCATTTGAAGTTTTAAATAAAAGAACGTGGGGATGCTGCGAAGCACTGTAGAGCATAGCAAAATGTAAATAACAAAAGTGAAGCAATGCTCACTGGATAGTTTGATGTTTTCTGTATTTTGCATTGATTTATGACTATAATCAGTATGATAAATGTCTGTAACTCGCTGTGTAAGTCTATAGGAAATACATTGTATAGGCCTACAACGTTTGCTTTTGCTGTAATCAGAAATGAACGGATTTGGTGGTTTGTATTTTAAAGCAAATATCGATCCAAGGTTTTGTGTTCATGGATGCCAGAAAAAAAACAAGACAAAATTTATAGGGGTGCATACCAGAGAAAAAAAAAACATGACGAAATTTATAGGGCTGCACACCAGTAAATAGGCCTAAATCCATCCGCCGATCTCATAAATAAAAGTTATACCCTCAAAATATTTATATTAGAGAGCTCTGAGAGCCATAACATTGGGGAATTGAAGAGATATGGCAATGAACCTCTGGCCCGGACTGGGGGCTTCCAATTCTGAGCATTTTGGATACAATTGGGCTCGAAAGTGGCGCTATTTTGCCATGTTGTGAAGGGATCGTTTTTCAAGATGGCTACCGTTCCGCTTAGGGGAAAATAGGGGTCGTCTTCTTTGGGCGAGAATTTCACGAAAAGTCAATGGTCAAACCACCAAAAAATGAAAATAAAATAAAGATGTCGTGTTGATCATCATTTTTCTGTGCAGCTTAAATACCTGTGAGAGTTCTGAGTATTTTTAAAAGAATTTTGAAATATGGCATTTAGCCTAGTGTCTATGGGAATTTTAATGCAGCTGTGCACCCTGTAAGAGACGCACAAAAATGGCCGCTCTGCGCATGCGCTATGCAGTGGCAGTTGCTTTTCAGTGGGTGGGACCTATGGGGCGGGGGTGCAAAAATATTTGAAAGGTATCAGCAAGGGCTGTTCCGCAACAGATGCACCCAAATCGTTTGGGAGCTGTCGGCCATCAGCCGATTACAGCAATTACAAATTTAAAATGGGGGAGGGGCATTCTGAGCTTCAAAGTAGCTGAAACTCGCTTTACTGTCGCTCTACAGCTAACAGGCGCAAAAAGCGGCACTATTTTCAGGCCTAATATCGACCTCGAATAATTTTTGTCTTTCAATTTTTTTTAAGGAATATGAATAACCAATACTTCCTCCTTGCCTTAAAAGTGGTTTTGGGGGGCATGTCAAACCTTCGGGCCTATTAAAGGGTGCACACCGGTAAATAGGCCTAAATCCATCCGCCGAGCTCATGAATAAAAGTTATACCCTCAAAATATTCTATATCAGAGAGCTCTGAGAGCCATAGAGATATGGCAATGAACCTCTGGCCCGGGCTTCCAATTCTTAGCATTTTGGATACAATTGGGCTCGAAAGTGGCGCTATTTTGCCATGTTGTGGAGGGATCGTTTTTCAAGATGGCTACCGTTCCGCTTTGGGGAAAATAGGGGTCGTCTTCTTTGGGCGAGAATTTCTATGGGAATAGACATCAGGGAATTGTCAGTTCAGGGATCGCGAGCCGGGTCTCCAGTGGCTGCCCGGGTGTGTGACGTAAGCAGAAGATGTTGTGGATAGGAAGATTAAAGATGGCGGGAACTTGAATATGAAGTGAGTACAGTTGAGAGATTTATGACTGAAATATTGCCAACCGTTAACAGTGTTAAATTGTATGGACATATTTTGATAATTCAGAGCATATCCTCGGATTTCAGCAATCATTGATCTGGTTACAGTGATAAAACTACATTTACAAGTGAAGCAGATGACAGTATGCCTGGTGTGTGTTACGATAATAGCGTGCTCTTGTGTAACACATAGTTAGTTCATATCACGAGGTCACTAGAGCTAGACTGAGAACCAGAACATGACCCTTTAACTTCTTAGACGAAAGTACCTAAAGAACTGTCTCTGTGCCATTCAAATATATCCTTAATTGATCTCAGACTTAAAGTACTCTCCAATACTTAACAAAACAGTGTGTTTACATTTTAAGTCCCTCTGCAAAACAACTTTTGCCGCTTAATTTTCCTAGATGCCTAGGCAAATACACCGCAGCGTTCGAGTAGCCTTATAACCCATGTTTAAATGGGAAGCTAATCGAATTAACCCTATTTGGCACATTTAAATCATAGGAATGCAGTCAATGTATATAACGTGCGATGCAGTGCTTTAGATTTTGAATTTTTTCAAGTTGTAGAATCAATCCTTTCAAACATGAGATTCCGGCGTCGCATTTCCATCGTCCCTTTTTACAACACAAGATACCATTTTTGGGGCAAAAAAAAAAGAAGCTTCCAGAATCCACATCGATTGCGCATTCTGGTAAAATGTTTGTACGTGACGTGTTGTGCAGATAATGCAAGCACATACATTAATAGAGCGTTGAAATATGTGTGCAGTACGCTCTTAGTAGTGAATCAGTGTCGTTTACGTAATCCTCATGGCCAGGGGTTAGTGAAGGAATGTTAGTTGAGGCTGGGGTATGTTGCATTACTATACCTCATACATATTCATGATCGAGAGCCGAGTTCTCACTGGTCCATTCACCATCACGTGTCAGCTAGTTTTTGCTGTTTACCAGGTTTCACGCACATGTTATATACGCAGGCGTAGCAGATTATTGCACTGGTTACCGGTGCGCTAGTCCACTAGTGCATGCGCTTCACGAAGCAATCGTGGAACTAGCATATTATATTACATTGCCCTAGCATATTATGCATGCAGCATGCAGCATGCAGCAGCAACATACACGAAAAGATGGGGCACAACAACATTTTGCCAAGATAACTAATGCGTAACTTCCTGAATGTTTGCGTGAATGTGTATGAGGTAACCGTATAGTCAAATAAATAAAACATGGTTTAGGCCAAAAAAAAAGTCTCCGGTTTCTGGTATGGAGCTTGCCCAAAAAGTGGTGCGGGGACGCGGCTTTTTTTTTTTTACCTGTTTTTTTTTTTTTTTTGCTTCAAATGTCGGCTGATGACTGCAAATATTGCTGCAAATGGTGCCCGACTAAACTTAGTGCAAATATTATGGGAGACCAGAGAGGCCACATAAAGCTTATTCTCGATCATAACCCCATCTAAAAACATGTTAAAATTGTGCAGCAGCAGGATTCCAGTCAAACCAGTGAGTTTGGCGGTTTTGAGACATCATCTTTCATTGAAAAAAAACAACGTTTTCATTTTGCCGACGCGCATGGCTACGGCGACGCACGCGCATACCAGAAACCGGAGACTTTTTTTCGGCCTTACTTTGAAATGTTAGCCGATATAGCTCCCCTTGGTATTGGAACTTCACAGACTAGTTCCCTCCGCCTAGTCTGTCAACTTTGCAAAGTTAATATCAACCACCAAACCTCAAACCATGTCTATTGAGTCAAGTCTATTTTGGAGGGTGATTTTCTTGAGAACGTGCCAAAAATAATTGCAATTTTAGAAGTTTTCCTATTGAAGGGCTCCGGAAGCCCGCCACCAGGGGTGAACTTTCAGACTCTTTTACTTTTTCTGCAACAAGTATAGTCAAATGGTTCTCAGACCAATTAAAAAAAATCCTCCAGAGCCATGAATGAAAAAAAGGGTGAATTTTATTTTATTGATCATCAGGACTTGATTAAACACAATTTATGGGGAAAATATTCACTTGGGGGGGGGGGGGGGAGGGGGGATAGTAAAACTCCTCAACAATTCGAACCCCGAAACTGCAGTAATTCAGACCACAGATTTAGCGCAGTGGAATATTTATAAGGTATAAGAACTGCTGCAGGTGACATAGTCTGGTGCCCAGACCAAAAGATTCTGACTGTTTCTGATGAACCTTAGGTCAGGTAGCCAGTGTCAGGTGACCAAAACAGGACTGAGGAGGAATGCCTCCCGTTTCCGAAAATGTCCGAAGTTTGCCGAATACATTCCGTCGACACTCTCGGATAGCGCTCGGGTATTTCTGGGTATAAAATATGTTTTATTTACCTGCCATGCTTACTACAAAAATTTAAATATGAGGTGATAATAATTAATTAAAATACTTGAAATTCAATGACGGCTTTGTGCATCAAGTATGCGCTAAGATTGTACGAGCTTTGCCATAACTACTTTGAATCTGACGACGGTTACCCAGGGTATTCCAAAACTCGGCGTCGCCTCCATTTCGGCTTCACCTGCTATTGGGGTCCGTATTTTGAAGATTCCAGCTCAACATTAGTCAATGATTTCTTACAGAAATATCAAACTGTATGATATAAGAAGCAAGTGATTTTTGTTCATTGGATCGGAAGTTCGGAACATTGAAAGCTTTTTAATGATTAAACCCATCTGAAATGAAACCGAGCTTTGAGAAAGGGGAGTCATGTTTTACTTTTATCCGTAGAGCTGCCTGACCTAAGATACGTCAGAAATAATAGTCAGAATCTTTTGGTCGGGGAACAAGACTGCAGGTGACATAGTTATTCGTTCACGTGATATGTTTCACGCATGCGTATATTTATGGTCAATGACATTACCAAGATGCCCACCCCAAAAAAAATGTATTTGCGTCCCATCAACTGGGCTCTCAAGAGTGGTAAAAAAAGTGCCCTCTCTTGTTTGCGCACGGATAGACTGGTTCCTGGTCCCTCTACTGTAGACTGGTTCCTGGTCCCTCCATTGTCCTTCGGACTTTGAATGTAGGGACCGGTAGCGGGTAATTGTTTCCACTAGCCTAGGTCCGATTCCTATCCCTGAAGACAAAATCACAACGTTAATGTTAGTGCAGAACCAGACTATTACAAAATGGTAACAAGGCTACCACTCATGTGCAGTTTGTGTGGTGATGAGCTTCAATTTTCGCTTAATTCAAAAGTGTCTCTGGTAACTGTCAATAAGGAGAGGGGTACGAAAGCCCGTTAGTGCCATCGAATGTATACATTGCTCTTTTGCAAGGATATGTTTGGTAAATCTTGTTTTTCGGATGTATATGTTTGGTGAATCTTGTTTTTCGGATGTATATGTTTGGTGAATCTTGTTTTTCGGATGTATATGTTTAGCAAGCCTTGTTTTTCGGATGTATATGTCTAGCAAGTCTTGTTTTTTGGATGTACATGTTTAGCAAATCTTGTTTTTTGCAAGTATATGTTTGGCGAATCTTGTTTTTCGCAAGTATAAATTTGGCAAATCTTGTTTTTGCAAGTATGTTTCGCAAGTCTTGTTTCTGTGAAGTCTATTTTTTAGTAACAGTCTTGTTTTTTGCAAGTATATGTTTCCCGAGTCTTGTTTTTTGCAAGTATATTTCGCGAGTCTTGTTTTTGTGAAGTCTATTTTTAGTAACAGTCTTATTTTTTGGAAGTATATGTTTCCCGAGTCTTGTTTTTTGCAAGTATATGTTTCCCGAGTCTTGTTTTTTGCAAGTATATTTCGCGAGTTTTGTTTTTGTGAAGTCTATTCTTAGTAACAGTCTTGTTTTTTGGAAGTATATGTTTCCCGAGTCTTGTTTTTTGCAAGTATATGTTTCCCGAGTCTTGTTTTTTGCAAGTATGTTTCGCGAGTCTTGTTTCTGTGAAGTCTATTTTTAGTAACAGTCTTGTTTTTTGCAAGTATATGTTTCCCGAGTCTTGTTTTTTGCAAGTATATATGTTTCCCGAGTCTTGTTTTTTGTAAAGTCTATTTTTAGTAACAGTCTTGTTTTTTGCAAGTTTATGTTTGGCGAGTCTTGCTACTCCCCACACAAAATTGTTGCACCCCTATTTTTGTTTTTGGAATAGTCCTACTAGCTTGTACATGTACTTGTAGCTGCATAACATGTGGTCCATGTAATAATGGTACGGTATCCGGTCACTTCGGCACCTTGGCAACTCGGCACCTGCCAACTCGGCACCTTGGCAACTCGGCACCTCGCCAACTCGGCACCCGCCAACTCGACACCCACCAACTCTACACCTGTACAAAAACCAGTTTGGCACCTAGCCGACTCGGCACCTGACCAACTCGGCACCTCCCCATGTGCAAAATGTTTCTCAGTAATCAGTCCGCACATTACTGATTTTCATTGAGCTGGTAAATACGCTGTTACTTATAGCCTAATTGTTTTTATAATGGAACTTGCGATGTCAGATTGCAACGTTCGTTGACAGTTCCTCCGATATTTTGAGTACGGGTAGCAAGCACTGTACGCTGGCCGTCACCGGTCAACGCTTGTCCTTCCAAGTCCACGGCAACGGTGCACTGCGCCTGGCCTGGCCGCACATCCACACCGGCCATCGCCACGGTGCACGGCCGGTGACAGTGCCGTGCTTGACCGCACATGCCCTCCGGCCATCGCCACCGCGCACGGCCGGTGACAAGTGCCACGCCTGGCCGCACAGCGCCAACATTTCCAGCCCCCAACCTCCAAAAAAAATCGAGATGGGGTATTGGTTGTGAATAACGGCAAAACAAAATTTTGCTTTCGGGATGACAGGCGCCGAGTTGGTCAGGTGCTGAGTTGGAAGTTGTGAGAAAGAAGCCAAATTTGGGTGCCGAGTTGGCCAGGTGCCGAGTTGGCAGTGTGCCGATTAAATGCCGAGTTGGCGAGGTGCCGAGTTGGCAAGGTGCCGAGTTGGTGGGTGCCGAGTTGCCAAGGTGCCGAAGTGACCGGATACCGTACCATTATTACATGGACCATATGTTATGCAGCTACAAGTACATGTACAAGCTAGTAGGACTATTCCAAAAATACAAATAGGGGTGCAACAATTTTGTGTGGGGAGTAGCAGATCGGGTCCCTACATACATGTATATACTAAAAAAAAAAAACACCAAGACTCGCCAAACATATACTTGCAAAAAACAAGACTGTTACTAAAAATAGACTTCACAAAAACAAAACTTGCGAAACATACTTGCAAAAAACAAGACTCGGGAAACATATACTTGCAAAAAACAAGACTCGGGAAACATATATGTGACAGGTGCGAAAAATGACCCCCCTTTACTTTTTTGTATTTCTTGTATATTTAGTTTCTTTAAGTAAGGGACTATTTCTTTAGCACATTATCCATCCACCCACTTCTGTATTACGCAATCACCTAGTTTGGCGCCACCAGCGGCGTCACACACACTCATACTTCATTCCAGAGGCACTAACACACATGTCTCATCTCCTCTCCGAATTTACAGGTAAATACCTTGGATTTATTTTCACTTCAATTATATACTGTTAATACATATTGTTACTTTCTCATGTTTAAGTATTTAGGTATTTATTTATAATGACAAGATTGCCATGAAACCTGTATTTTTATGCTAAAACCTTGTCCCTTTCCGTTAGTAAACTTGAGCGAGTTCACTTTTGTAAATATCTCACTTTAACTTTTACTTTTAGTAATGTGTTAATCAATAACCTACGAAAGCCCGTTAGTGCCATCGAATGTATAAATTGCTCTTTTGCAAGTATATGTTTGGTGAATCTTGTTTTTCGGATGTATATGTTAAGCAAATCTTGTTTTTCGGATGTATATGTTAAGCAAATCTTGTTTTTTGGATGTATATGTTTAGCAAGTCTTGTTTTTTTGATGTATATGTTTGGCGAATCTTGTTTTTTGCAAGTATATGTTTCCCGAGTCTTGTTTTTTGCAAGTATATGTTTCCCGAGTCTTGTTTTTTGCAAGTATAAATTTGGCAAATCTTGTTTTTGCAAGCATGTTTCGCGAGTCTTGTTTTTGTGAAGTCTATTTTTAGTAACAGTCTTGTTTTTTTGAAGTATATGTTTCCCGAGTCTTGTTTTTTGCAAGTATGTTTCGCGAGTCTTGTTTTTGTGAAGTCTATTTTTAGTAACAGTCTTGTTTTTTGGAAGTATATGTTTCCTGAGTCTTGTTTTTTGCAAGTATGTTTCGCGAGTCTTGTTTTTGTGAAGTCTATTTTTAGTAACAGTCTTATTTTTTGGAAGTATATGTTTCCTGAGTCTTGTTTTTTGCAAGTATGTTTCGCGAGTCTTGTTTTTGTGAAGTCTATTTTTAGTAACAGTCTTATTTTTTGGAAGTATATGTTTCCTGAGTCTTGTTTTTTGCAAGTGTGTTTCGCGAGTCTTGTTTTTGTGAAGTCTATTTTTAGTAACAGTCTTGTTTTTTGGAAGTATATGTTTCCTGAGTCTTGTTTTTTGCAAGTGTGTTTCGCGAGTCTTGTTTTTGTGAAGTCTATTTTTAGTAACAGTCTTGTTTTTTGGAAGTATATGTTTCCTGAGTCTTGTTTTTTTCAAGTGTGTTTCGCGAGTCTTGTTTTTGTGAAGTCTATTTTTAGTAACAGCCTTGTTTTTTGGAAGTATATGTTTCCGGAGTCTTGTTTTTTGCAAGTATGTTTCGCGAGTCTTGTTTTTGTGAAGTCTTTTTTTTAGTAACAGTCTTGTTTTTTGCAAGTATATGTTTCCCGAGTCTTGTTTTTTGCAAGTATATGTTCCCCAAGTCTTGTTTTTTGCAAGTATATGTTTCCCGAGTCTTGTTTTTTGCAAGTATATGTTTCCCGAGTCTTGTTTTTTGCAAGTATATGTTTCCCGAGTCTTGTTTTTTGCAAGTATATGTTTCCCGAGTCTTGTTTTTTGCAAGTATAAATTTGGCAAATCTTGTTTTTTGCAAGTATATGTTTCCCGAGTCTTGTTTTTTGCAAGTATATGTTTCCCGAGTCTTGTTTTTTGCAAGTATAAATTTGGCAAATCTTGTTTTTTGCAAGTATGTTTCGCGAGTCTTGTTTTTGTGAAGTCTATTTTTAGTAACAGTCTTGTATTTTTGAAGTATATGTTTCCCGAGTCTTGTTTTTTGCAAGTATGTTTCGCGAGTCTTGTTTTTGTGAAGTCTATTTTTAGTAACAGTCTTGTTTTTTGGAAGTATATGTTTCCCGAGTCTTGTTTTTTGCAAGTATATGTTTCCCGAGTCTTGTTTTTTGCAAGTATATGTTTCCCGAGTCTTGTTTTTTGCAAGTATAAATTTGGCAAATCTTGTTTTTTGCAAGTATGTTTCGCGAGTCTTGTTTTTGTGAAGTCTATTTTTAGTAACAGTCTTGTTTTTTGGAAGTATATGTTTCCTGAGTCTTGTTTTTTGCAAGTATGTTTCGCGAGTCTTGTTTTTGTGAAGTCTATTTTTAGTAACAGTCCTGTTTTTTGCAAGTACATGTTGGGCGAGTCTTGTTTATAGGAAGTATATATGTAGGGACCCGATCTGCTCCTCCCCACACAAAATTGTTGCACCCCTATTCTATTTTTGGAATAGTCCTACTAGCTAGTACTCATGGTGACCGTTTTAACCGATTTTAACTTTTTGTTAAAAAAACGAGTTTGACAATATTGATAGTTTCTCTATCAATATTGATACCACTCTGAACGCATCGCAAGTGCATTCATCTATAGGGGTCCACTGTACTAATTCAAGCCCCATTAAAAACAGTGTAAAATCAACAAAGTTCAGGGCCAAGTAACATGCAAGCCAACATCACTGGGGTTTCTGAAACAAAATTAAATAATTGTTTTCATTTCTTTTCAATTTTACGTACATTAGCCAATTACATTTTTAATTATTCACACCCAAATAAAATCACCTCCCGAAAAGTGATAGTTCCCGAGCCTGCATGTAGCCATTTTACAAGTGGCACCCTTCCACTTTCAAAGGCAAAAGGACCCATTTTTTCATCCGTGATTTTATCAAGCCTGCCCTCAGATGGAAGCCCCAAAACCAGGGAGTTGATCCTTGGGTATATTTAAACAATTCCACCGCTTTTAAAGCCAAACGGTCTCCGTTTTCAAAAGAAATTGTGGGGGGCACTTTTTATGCTAATCAGCTGGCGTAGAAATTCTCGCTTGAATTAGTTCAGTGCACCCTATAGGCCCTAGCCATGCAGTTGCCCGTATGTTTGCAACTCTCCTTCAATAAAGGTGGCGAAGTCTACAATATTGGTGTGACTTTTTCGCCGAAAAATACCTAAAACTCGCAGTTTCCGGTTAAGATGCCGTTTGCTGATGATAATATTGTTGTTTGCGAGAAGTGATGCAATTATTTCGTCGTAATTAAGGCCTAAATTGAAGTAATAACGAATTAATTGGTTGCTCTCTACCGGCATGGCTATGCTTTCATCACAAACAACAGCGTCCTCATGATGCACACCGCAGCTATAACAGACTTAAAACAAGTCAGGTGTGTTTAAAAACACAAATGCCCCGCAACCGTGACTATTCCCATGACATAACACCACTCTTTTAACATCAACTTACATGTACCTTGGTCACATGGAACGTTCATTGACAGCATTAGTGTCTTCTGTAGGTTTTATATGAATTAATCCCTAATCCCTATGATCTCAGAATAAATACAAAATTTTTGAAGTTCATATGTTAAGGATTTCTCAAGTTATCGCGCTGACAAGATTTGTCCGGACACACACACACACACACCCACACCCACACGCACACCAACGGAAGGACAAGGCGGAAACAGTATGCCCCTTCGGCTTCGCCGTGGGGCATATAAAACCAAGATTTGCCAAACATGTACTTGCAAAAAACAAGATTCGCCAAACATATACTTCCAAAAAACAAGACTGTTACTAAAAATAGACTTCACAAAAACAAGACTCGCGAAACATACTTGCAAAAAACAAGACTCGGGAAACATATACTTCAAAAACACAAGACTGTTACTAAAAATAGACTTCACAAAAACAAGACTCGCGAAACATACTTGCAAAAAACAAGATTTGCCAAATTTATACTTGCAAAAAACAAGACTCGGGAAACATATACTTGCAAAAAACAAGACTCGGGAAACATATACTTGCAAAAAACAAGATTTGCCAAATTTATACTTGCAAAAAACAAGACTCGGGAAACATATACTTGCAAAAAACAAGACTCGGGAAACATATACTTGCAAAAAACAAGACTCGCCAAACATATACTTGCAAAAAACAAGACTTGGGAAACATATACTTGCAAAAAACAAGGCTCGGGAAACATAAACTTGCAAAAAACAAGACTGTTACTAAAAATAGACTTCACGAAAACAAGACTCGCAAAACATACTTGCAAAAAACAAGATTTGCCAAATTTATACTTGCAAAAAACAAGACTTGGGAAACATATACTTGCAAAAAACAAGACTCGGGAAACATATACTTGCAAAAAACAAGACTCGGGAAATATATACTTGCAAAAAACAAGACTCGGGAAATATATACTTGCAAAAAACAAGACTGTTACTAAAATAGACTTCACAAAAACAAGACTCGCGAAACATACTTGCAAAAAACAAGACTCATGAAACATATACTTCCAAAAAACAAGACTGTTACTAAAAAATGACTTCACAAAAACAAGACTCGCGAAACATACTTGCAAAAAACAAGACTCCGGAAACATATACTTCAAAAAAAACAAGACTGTTACTAAAAATAGACTTCACAAAAACAAGACTCGCGAAACATACTTGCAAAAAACAAGATTTGCCAAATTTATATTGCAAAAAACAAGACTCGGGAAACATATAATTGCAAAAAACCAGACTCGGGAAATATATACATACTTGCAAAAAACAAGACTCGGGAAACATATACTTGCAAAAAACAAGACTCGGGAAATATATACTTGCAAAAAACAAGACTCGGGAAATATATACTTGCAAAAAACAAGACTGTTACTAAAAATAGACTTCACAAAAACAAGACTCGCGAAACATACTTGCAAAAAACAAGACTCATGAAACATATACTTCCAAAAAACAAGACTGTTACTAAAAATAGACTTCACAAAAACAAGACTCGCTAAACATACTTGCAAAAAACAAGATTTGCCAAATTTATACTTGCAAAAAACAAGACTCGGGAAACATATACTTGCAAAAAACCAGACTCGGGAAATATATACTTGCAAAAAACAAGATTCGCCAAACATATACATCCAAAAAACAAGACTTGCTAAACATATACATCCAAAAAACAAGATTTGCTAAACATATACATCCGAAAAACAAGATTCCACAAACATATACATCCGAAAAACAAGATTCACCAAACATATACTTGCAAAAGAGCAATTTATACATTCGATGGCACTAACGGGCTTTCGTAATAACGCATTAGAGAGAGTTCCTTATTTCATTTACTAAGTTCAATTCATTGATTTGGTGATTTAGATGTAATTTTTCTTAAATTTTGATGCGTCCGCAAGATGGCGGCCGTCACGTAAGGTTTTGGCGCCAAACTATGTTTCCTCTAAATGATCTATTATTGCACAATTTTCATATAAAGCATCCATTAATTGCTTTCCTTGAGAATAATGTCCTTATTTACCTATCGATTGTTTGAGGATGTCAGTTAAGTAACTTGTAAATTACGTTTTAGATTATTTGCTTTTGTCAGACCTTGTCCGCCATTTTGTAATCTTGTTTCCAACATGTCTTAATTAATTTTAATTCTTGTTAATGTTATACTTTATTGTAAATAGTCACACACACTCATACTTCATTCCAGAGGCACTAACACACATGTCTCATCTCCTCTCCGAATTTACAGAGAATTAAAACACCGGTGAAGACAGGAAATTGCCGTTCTCCTCCGCCCATTTATTTCGGCCTCATTTCCTGAGTGCCACAGATACTTCCAAAAAACAAGACTGTTACTAAAAATAGACTTCACAAAAACAAGACTCGCGAAACATACTTGCAAAAAACAAGACTCGGGAAACATATACTTGCAAAAAACAAGCCTCGGGAAACATATACTTCCAAAAAACAAGACTGTTACTAAAAATAGACTTCACAAAAACAAGACTCGCGAAACATACTTGCAAAAAACAAGACTCGGGAAACATATACTTGCAAAATACAAGCCTCGGGAAACATATACTTCCAAAAAACAAGACTGTTACTAAAAATAGACTTCACAAAAACAAGACTCGCGAAACATACTTGCAAAAAACAAGACTCGTCAAACATATACTTGCAAAAAACAAGACTGTTACTAAAAATAGACTTCACAAAAACAAGACTTGCGAAACATACTTGCAAAAAACAAGACTCGGGAAACATATACTTCCAAAAAACAAGACTGTTACTAAAAATAGACTTCACAGAAATAAGACTTGCGAAACATACTTGCAAAAACAAGATTTGCCAAATTTATACTTGCAAAAAACAAGACTTGCCAAACATATACTTGCAAAAAACAAGACTCGGGAAACATATACATGCAAAAAACAAGATTCGCCAAACACATACTTGCAAAAAACAAGATTTGCTAAACATATACATCCAAAAAACAAGACTTGCTAGACATATACATCCGAAAAACAAGACTTGCGTAACATATACATCCGAAAAACAAGATTCACCAAACATATACATCCGACAAACAAGATTTACCAAACATATACTTGCAAAAGAGCAATGTATACATTCGATGGCACTAACGGGCTTTCGTAGAGGGGCACTAATTTTCAGTATTTGAAACCTACGCAGTTGAAATGCTTGAAAGTTGCCCTCCTGGAAACGCTGGCAATTTTTGCCTACTGGTTATGGTAAGAGTCAGTTTTTTTGATAGCCATGTGTTCAACTGTCATCCATGCGCAAAGCCGTAAACAACATTCTCAAAAATAAAAAAATCATGCTGGGTATGTGCAGAGGTGATCCAATCAATGGCTTTAAAAGGGCGTTATGGCCTAAAATCCCCCAAAATTTGATGTTTTGGATTGTTTAAAAGAAACTAACCTAAAGTCTTACCGTTCCTGAGAAAAAAAAAAGTTGTTTAAATCAGACATGGTGGACGTACGCATACGTATTCACATAATACACGCAGCGCCAAACTTTGTTTCTCGCATGTCCGCAGAATGCAATGCACTGTGCGGCATTATTCACAACAAGCATGTCAACCACTCAATTTTTATGAGTCAAATTTTGACCCACGAAATTTGTTCTCGCATGGTTCTCGCAAGAATAAAACAAAAATGCCCAGTTTTTAAAGGATGGTTGTTTGGGCGTTTATGTCCTACTTTTAAATGCTCTTTCCAATTTTGTAGACTAACTGGGCGCATTCCAAGACGTAATCCCTTTTAAAGCTATAGTCCATCATTTGCAGCCATCCGAAAAAGTAACTGGCGTATTATTGTTGAAAAACATACTTGGTTGAAAGATAGTGAGTGGACTAAACTCCCTGTGAAATTTATCTTTCTGGCAAGCTATCATTTTGAAGTAATCAACGAATGAAGGCCTTTCCAACGGTGCGTCCTAAGACGCACCGTAGGAAAATTTAAATTAGTAGTTTGTTTTGTTATTCGGCGCAGCGCGCGCAAGCATTGGCACGACGTGTCGACGCACAGGAGCGCGCGGTTGCTATAATTCGTCGGATCAGTGCGCGACATCGCATATAGCTGCAATTCAAAACAACTCAAAACATGATTCAGCAACTTTTGATTTGAAATTGAGATCCTAGAATGCTGTTTTTCTCGGAATATACAGCTGAAACTGAGCTGAAACTTCATCAGGTTAGTTGTTCAGTATCCTTCATTAGATTTTTAACACTTTTGTTGCTTCAAACGAACAAAATGCACAAATTACAAATGATGGACTATATATCTTGAATAGAAACTACAGCTACTGGTTCCCATATTATGGGAGCGGGAAACAGTCTACCTCCATTGTCCTTTTTTTATCATTTAAAGCTATAGTCCATCATTTGTAATTAGTGCATTTTGTTCGTTTGAAGCAACAAAAGTGTTCAAAATCTAATGAAGGATACTGAACAACTTACTTGATGAAGTTTCAGCTCAGCTTCATCTTCATATTCCGAGAAAAACAGCATTCTAGGATCTCAATTTAAAATCAAAAGTTGCTAAATCATGTTTCGAATTGTTTTGAATTGCAGCTTTACGCGAGGTTGCGCACTGATCCAACGAATTATAGCAACTGCGCGCGCCTGTGCGTCGTTCCAATGCTTGTGCGCGCTGCGCCGAATACTGACAAAACGAACAACTAATTTAAATTTTCCTACGGTGCTTCTTAAGAAGCACCGTTGGAAATGCCTTCTTTCGTTGATTTCTTCAAAATGAGAGCTTGCCAGAAAGGATAATTTCACAGGGAGTTTAGTCCCCTTACTATCTTTCAACCAGTATATTTTCAACAATAATTACGCCGGTTACTTTTTTGGATAGCTGCAAATGATGGACTCGGGCTTTAAATTGCCGCTGCATTGGGTGAGTGCTTTAAGTTTATCCACAAGATTAACGCAAGTTGTAGGAGCTTTAGTCCGTCATCTTTGTTCTTGATTCGGTCGTTCTATTAAGCATTAACAAAGCATCAACAAGCGTCAACACACACGATTAGTGTCAACAAAACGTCGACAGGCTCAAAATGCACTCTTGAGCTTCAAAAAAGCTATCATCATATTCAATAGACTCTCGTGAGTTGCATTAAGTAAGAAATAAGGGAAAGTCATCTTCACCTCACCCACGTAAAAAAAAAAAGGGGGTTTTTTTTGTGCAACAATTTATGGCTGCGACTGGAAGCCGACATCTTATTTTTCTCAGCAGCAATTCATTTTGTGCATACGCGGTTGCACCATATCCCAGAAAAACAAGGTGGAGGCCAATTTTGCCGGCAGAACCGCTCCGTTGTGGTCTAAACATTTCCCTTACAATTACACATTTAAACATACTTTTTTAGAACACTATGACTTACCAATTGTTGATTAATATTTATCTGTTGTTATTATTTCGTATCCTATTGGTTTAAGACGCTTTTGTCATTGCTTGAGGCCAAATAAACAACTGTTGGAAAGCAATTAGTGTCATACTTATTTATGACAACTTAACAGCGTAAGCTTTTGATAAAGGACAAATGAGTATCAGCGCCTGATTGCACCGCTACATGCTCAACCAGCCGACCAAGCCTACACGCCAGCACCTAGCCTTGACCAAGGCTGTCTGCTTGTTCACCAAACGAGCTTGTTCCGCTACATACACCGCGAGCTGCGCCATCTAGTTGTATTTGCCGTTAGCCTCAACGACCCTTGCATGTGCTTCGTCTGCACGTACGTACGTACGCCCACAAAAACATCCGCAAACTATGGTGGCCCTGAAGGGACATCGCATATCGCAAACGTGTGCGCATACGTATGCGATGTCGCGAAATTTATCCCGAATGTGTGCGCACACGTATGCGATGTCGCGAAATTTATCGTGAATATATGCGCACACGTATGCGATGTCGTGAAACAATACGCGAATATGTGCGCACACGTATGCGAATTTGTTTGCAATGTCGTGAATTTTATTGCATACCTTGTCGCATACCTTTCAGTAAAATTCCTAATGAACTGGGGAGTTGTAGCAGCTAGTCTGGAATCTAGACGTACTGTTAGATATAAATAGGTTCTGACTAATAAACCTTCGCGCGCACGCTGTTCCTCGTGCAATCGTTACTACAAGTACTGTCGAGCGCAAACTTGCTACTTGCGCAAGTTTCAAACTTGCGCGCGCAAATTTCAAACTTGCGCAAGTAGCAAGATAAATTTTGGGACATCGCATACGTATGCGCACACGTTTGCGATATGCGATGTCCCTTCAGGGCCACCATAGCAAACAGCCGTACATGCAGTAAGTCGAGGCGGCTGTATTATTACCACAGGCCGTCATTTTTTTTTAGCCATTATCCAATGAGAGAAGACTATTTACCATAGCGCGTACTAATTATCATATTGAGGATATTACCGTTGCATCAAGGCTGTCATCCGCCTCGACTTACTGCATGTAAAGCTGTTTACAGATGTGTTTTACGGGCGTATGTACGTACGTGCAGACAAAGCAAATGCAAGGGTCGTTGACGATAACGGCAATACAACTAGCTGGCACGGCGCTCGGTGTATGTAGCGGGAACAAGCTCGTTTTGGGAACAATCGACAGCCTTGTTCAAGGCTAGCCAGCACCCACTTCGGGCCCTGCTAAGGCAGAGGTGAAGCGGCCTGTGATAGCAGCTGGCACGAGTGAAGAATGGGCGTACTTCAAGCAGACATGGTCTGATTACAAGGCTGCCACACATCTCAAAGGCCAAAACATAGTCTTCCAGCTACTTGAGCGTTGCGACGATGCACTTAGGAAGGACCTCACACGGACCTTTGGCGCCCTCGCCTCCAGTGATGAGCAGACCATCCTCAGCAACATCAAGACGCTTGCCGCCTCCGAGGCCAGGCTGGGGTGTGCAGTTTCAGGGTCAAGTGCAAAAGCAAAACCCAGGTTGAATACAGCAACATTATGATCAGAGACACCCTCATCCGGAGGCTCGAGGACAAGGAGATTCAATTGGACATCCTCTGTGAATCAAAGCAAGATATGTCACTCGAGGAGGTACTGAAGTACGTCAAAGCGAAGAAAAGCGGTAAACGGTCGGCCGGTCATCTCCTGGAGGGCGGCACCACCGCGACCACAGCCACCGCTAGCTCCTACAAGCGCCAGGAGAAGGGACAACTGCGGGCAAGTCAAAGCGATACCAGATCAGCAGCCACACTTTGCGGTCACTGTGGCAACTGGCAAGCCAGGCCACAGGCGAAGCAGACAGGAGCACGTAAGGAAATGCACAGGCTACAACCACACGTGCACCAAATGTGGCATCCTATACAACCACGAGAACATGTGTCGCCAGTCACAGCGTAAGCGGCAGCCTGGCCGGCCCACTGCACCGTTACCCCAGGACAATGCCACCGCCATCTTCGAGGCCCTGTGCTCCATTGACGATGCCTCAGCAACTGGTGCCCATGCAATCGCACTCGAGCACCACGTCTACAGTGAGTTCTGTAATGCGTGGGAGAAGCGGGCATCCGACCCCTAGCCCTTTGTTGATGTGCTATCAGGGCCATCCCGGCCAAAGCCCTCAGCTTCCCCACCTCCCTCCCCAGCCCCAGCCCTCCTGTTTCCTACCCTGCCATGGCCGACACTGGATGCAAGTCACGCCTTGCTGGCACGAAGCTCCTACTCAAAGCCAGAATTATGAAGCTAAATAATGAAGCCTCCCAGCCCTGATGAAGGACGGAAGTCCGAAAATTTGGCACAACTATCAACGGTAAGCACTGTATTAACTTTTGATATATATTTTCTACTTTTTCAGTACAATATATACTGTCTACTTTTTCTTTTTCTACCCAAGCTGGGCCTGGAGAGGCGTCACCTCATCCCCGTCAACATGAAAATGACTGCTGCCAATAACCACGGCATTGGCATCGTAGGTGTCTTTGTCCTACGAATATCCGGGTCCTCCACCTCTGGAGACACAATTGAGACTCGTCAGAAGTATACTTATTCCCTAATTCGTGCCTCAACCGTGAATAAAGTATTTTCAATTCCGCCTACCCCTCTCTTGCAGACCTGAAAGAGAAAACATAAAAATATACACGACCTTGGGGAGCACCGAGCTTCAGTGGCAATGACGGAGCGGACTAGTGTCCCTATACAAGACAAGGAAAGGCAACTTACCCCTTGGAATCCCAAGTGCCTTACCAGGAAGCCAAGTGGATTTCTTATGTCTTTGTATGGATTCTTACAAATCTTCTAATCAGGACATCAGATGTTGTTCCCTTCCGGTAGGAAGGAGCGGGGAAAGCAAGACGTCCGTCAGTTGCGTGGTGAACTCGGTCAGTGGCGTGGTCAGTGAATAACTCTGTAATTCACCATGCACCAATGCACTCCAACAGTACCTGCGAAGTACTGTTATGCAAATCGGTTAGTCTGCTACCTATTGAAAATATATTTATTCCCTAATTCGTGCCTCAACCGTGAATAAAGTATTTTCAATTCCGCCTACCCCTCTCTTGCAGACCTGAAAGAGAAAACATAAAAATATACACGACCTTGGGGAGCACCGAGCTTCAGTGGCAATGACGGAGCGGACTAGTGTCCCTCCCCAGGTCAGGGATTAGTCTGATTTTGCTGATGAAGATATACACGATATACACGATATTCACATGGGAGACGAACAGCTGTAGGTCACATCTTCGAATGTTAATGAGTTCTTCATGACGAAGGAAACCTGCATAAGCTAATAAAATCATAGCACACAACCTTATATCAATCAGATTATCAGAAGCGGCATACTTGGCGACAATTGCTCTCAACATTTCAGGGGTTACTGGTTCCTTTTTGACTACAGGTTTTTGCAGCAGTTTCTTCAATCCCTGGAGCACAACATGTAGAAATCTAGAGTCACAAGGATTATAACACACAACAGGGTTGCAATCATAGCGCCACTTGATGGCATAAAAACTGGACTCTATTCTAGAGTATGGAGCTTTATCTTGATAGAGATACAAAAGATATCGACTAACGTCCTCAGTCTTGGCTGGAACTTGAATTACCCTGTTACGCTGACACCAATCCTCCCAACTTGCAAAAGCTCGATCGTACTTATAGACAGTGTTTTTAGCCCTTGACGCAGAGAGCACTTCCGCCAAAATCGATTCATATCCTTTTATATAGGAGGATCTGCAAAATATAAAGTAAATAATATGTTTGTCCCACAAACATCAAACAATTAGGAATATTTTTGATTACTTCACCTTGTAATCCATTAATCATAAATAGCAACCAAACGGCTGTATAATCGTCCTGCCAGTATTACTACGTACCATTACTATTATACATTATAATCTCTGACCAAACAAGATAACAACAAGATCAATGACAAGAATGAAAAAAAGAAAATACACAGACATCAAATGCAAACAACAAAATGTAAACGAGAACAGAACAAGAAAATACATGATCAATAAACTGAAGTAATTTTCACCCAAAAGTAAATTATAAACAAACAAGTGCAAATAAGAATCTTGCAATGATGACAGAACTATATAGAGGAATAAGACAATATCAATTATACAATAGAAAACAAATGAACAGAAAAATAGTACGCAACGAAATGCATAGAAGCATCTGTGAAACAAAAACAGTATTCAAGGGGGAGGGTAAGGAGGGGGAGGGTAAGGAGAGGGAGAGGAGAAAGGAGTGGGGTCACCGGCATCTCTGGTGTGGGCATGTTACCCGCCCACTACCGGTAAGCCCCGGGTGGGAAAAATAGGGTCGTCGAGGTGGGCTGTGCAAAAAGCACAACGTCCCGCTTTTGGGTCAGCGGGACAACCCACGCCCTGGGAATAGGATGTATTTACAAAGGAAGGGGAAGCAAAGAAAATAGTGATCAGATCAACCACGTTATCTTATTGTCGGCTACAGTAAAGAGAGAATCGTTAATGTACCATTTTTTGAGAAATAGATCAAGGGATGAGTTTAACCGGTGGTAGTGATATTCGATGAGGATTTTAGATTTTAGACGATGAGACCACACGAGAAGAGGATCGGAAAAGGTAGTAGAGCGATAGGACCAGTAGATTACATTTTTAAGGCTGACGATGAGGAAATTAGCGAGTTTGACCGCGTCCCGGTCCCGACTCCTGGCGTTTGGGATCAGGATCCAGTAGAGGTCAAAGTTGAGACGGAGATCCGGAAGAAGACGGGACAGCAAGGCGTGTAGAAGGTTGAGGGCGGGTTGGATGGCAGAGCACAGGATGAAGAGGTGGACGACAGTTCCGTCCTCTCCACACCATCCACAGGACGGGGAGATATCCGGGTTGAGGTGATGAAGAACAGGGAGAGAAGGCAGGAAGTTATGAAGAAGTCGAAACTGGACGTCGCCTTCTTTCTTGGAAGTGGGAAGCTTGTAGATTTGAGTCCAGGGGATGGAGAAGTCAGAGTTATTGAAGAAACCGATGCGATGATTGTAGTGGGAGGGTGGCAGTTGACGGAAACGTTGAAGATATCGTAAAGGGTCTTGGAGGATAGCGAGAGTCCGTTGAGGTCGGGAGCGATGAAAAAGGGGATCGGATTATCCGGAAAGCAGGGGACGGTGCGGAGAGGAGTCGGAGGAGCTAGCAGACCACAGGAGCCGATGAGAGACGGAAAAGACGAGCGGAGGACGAGACGCAGGCGGCGAAGCAATCTGTCGATGAGGCGGAGGGAGGGACGACGGAAACTGGACGGGGCGAAGGGTAGATCTTCGGCTTCCAGCCAGCGACCGGTGGAGGGATGAAGAAGATGACGGACGATCCTGATCCCGCACGAGAGGAGTCGAGAACAGGTGTTCCCATCGTCAGCCGCGTGTTCGAGGAGAGTGCTATTGATAGGGATGTTGATAACATGACTGATCTGATCCGATGGTATTTCGATTCGAGCTCCGGATTCCTTCCAAGCACGCAGAAGCTCGCCGTAGAGTGGAGGAATGCTGATATAGAATTTGGGATCGAGATCAAGTTGAAAGAGTTGGAAATCAAAGTCGAGTTTTTTGTAACGACGGAGAAAGTAGCTAACCATGGTGTAGGCAGGATGAGGACACAGACCGAGAAAGCGTTGGATAGTGGACATTCTGTAAGCGAGCGTGCGTGCTTGGAGGCATGCAAGACCGAGTCCGCCTCTGTCGGGTCTCTGATAGAGAATTTGTTTTTTGAGATAATGTCTCTTCCCGGACCAGACGAAGTCGACCAGCAGTTCCTGGAGTTCGCTCAGGACATTTTCGGGTGGGGAAAGAACGGCCAAGATATGAAAGAGTTTAGAAGCAGCGAGTTGATTGGCCACGAGAATTTTACCTTTAAAGGATAGGGTCGAAGAGAGACGTTTCCACTGGGTCAGAGTTTTGTAAAGTTTTTCTTTGCAGATGGCCCAGTTTTGTTTAAGGAAATCGTGGGTGTTTCCCAAGCAAACTCCAAGAAAGGTAAGACCTTGACTGTTCCACTGAAAATTCAGGGGCCGGTCGACTCGTCCGGTCCACGAACCGACCCACAGCCCCTGGGATTTTTGAGTATTTAAACTTGCAGCAGAGGCTCTACTGAAAATAGCATAGGTTTGCTCAATTATTTTAAAACCGTTGTCGGAGGTGACAAAGAGAGAGATATCATCGGCATACGCCGAGACCGAAACGTATTTATCGGTGCCGGGAAGAAGAAAACTATGTTGATTCAGATTATTACGGAGTTTGTTAAGAAAAGGCTCTATGGCAATGGAGTAGAGAAGGCCCGAGAGCGGGCCCCCTTGACGGATGCCCTTGTCGAAGGTGAAGGGTGCAGTTAAAGAGCCGCACACCTTCACCAGGCTCTCGGCACCATTATACAAGAGATTAATATATGATATAAAAGCGTCTCCAAAACCCATGGCTCTCATAGTATTAAACAGATAACCGTGGTCAACGCTGTCAAAAGCTTTCTTTTGATCCAAGTTGACCACGGCCAAAGGAACATCATTGAAATTACAGAAATTTATGATATCTCTAATGAGAGAAATATTGTCATAAATTGTCCGACCAGGAGCGCAGTAACACTGGTCTTGGTGGACTACATTGCCAATAAATTGTTTTAAACGATTGGCAAGCAACTTGGCAAAGATTTTGTAGTCGGTGTTCAGGAGGGAAACCGGACGCCAATTGGCTATGTCGGAAAGATCTCCCTTTTTTGGAATGAGCGTGATGACAGCTCGACGGAAAGAATGCGGAAGAATTCCGGTACTACAGGCGTGAGAAAAAACGGAGAATAAATCGTCTTTTTGCCAAGTTGCTTAACCGCAGCATCGAGTTCTTCCAGACTGGGAGGAACATCAAGATCCTCCGAGTCGACTGATTCGAGTCTAGGCACATCATTTAAAATGTGCTCTTGGGCGCCCTCGTCAGTCTGAGGTCGGCTGTACAAGTTTTGATAAAAATCACGGACGTGTTTTTTAATCTGTGCAGGATCGTCCGTGAGATCGCCGGAAGAAAGGCGAATACTGGAAAAAGATTTAGACTGAGAACGAGACTTTTCAAGATTGAAGAAGTAGGACGAACATGTGTCGACCTCATTGACATGTTGAAAACGGGCCCTGACGAGGGCACCCCGAGCTTCATTGTTAAGAATTTTATTCAATTCATCTCTTTGTTCATCAAGAATGCGTTTAGTATCTTCGTTAAAGTCTGGCGCAGACAGAAGGTTTTCAATAGTTTTGTTAATCCTGAGCAGGGCGTCACGTTTTTCTTTGGCGATTTTCGACCCGTACATTTGGGTGAGGGTTTTTATTTGGATCTTGCCAAAATCCCACCACGCGCAAATGTCGGGGAATTCGTTTTGTCTCTCCCTCCAGCCAGTCCAGAAATCTGCAATCAGTTCTCTGTAGGCCTGATCGTCTAAGAGAGAGTTATTAAAATGCCAATAGGCGCTTCCTTTACAGTTAGAGGAGGGAAGCTTAATAGTGACGGTCACAGCCGAATGGTCAGACAAAGAACAGGGAAGAATTTTACACAATGAGACGGAGGACAAAAGAGCAGTGGGGAGATAAAAGCGGTCAAGTCTGGCTTTTGAAACGCCATACTGGCTGGAGGGGTTAGCTCTGTACCAGGTGTACTTTTTTTCCTCGGGGTTCCGTCTGCGCCAGACGTCGTACAAAGAGAGTTTGTTCAGAATGTTTTTGAGAGCCACGGAAATTCTGGGACGACGCTCGGTCGGCATATTTAAACGATCCAACTCGGGATCAAAAGTACAATTAAAGTCACCTCCGACTATAATGACACCGTCACTGAGGGGGTCACTGTGCTTGTAAATGCAGTCGATGACTTTTAAGGCTTCACTATCAGATTGAGGGATAAGAATATTGTAGAGATAAAAAATGACGTCGTTATGCGAGATTTTAGTATAAGTAGCATAACAATCGTAAATGGAGGAAGATTCAAGAATGGAAATGTTATTTCTAACGAGAGTAGTGACCCCGGATCCGCGCGAGGGGCTGGGATTACAAAGCGGAGTATAACTAGGCCAGGAACTCCAGGAAGAAAAATGATCGTTTAAATTGCAAGTTTCCTGGAGAAAAATGATGTCCGGTTTATTACAAAGCGTATCAACATATGTGTGAAGAGAGGCGTGTTTGACCGAGGAGGAACAGCCCCTCGCGTTTAAAGTCATCAGTGACAGTGTCATTACAAAAATAAAATGAGTGAGTTGAGCAGAAACCATAGTGAAATAGAGGGAAATAAATCAGACATCTAGATTTTTGATGAGTTTGTAGATCCTCTGTTGCAAGTTTCGTTTAAGCAGAGGGCTATTTTTCAGGGGTTTTAGTTGAGCAGCAAGACCTGGGATGTTTGAGGTGAATTTCCGCGCGACAAGTTCAGGTTTTTTGCTGGATTTAACCGCTTTGAGAAATGCCAGGAGTTCATCAGGTTTGAGAGGTCCTTTGCAAGTGGGAAGACCCGCAGAGCCGAAAGGATCATCGTCGGCCTGCGAGTCCTCCCACAGCGTGGAGTCCGTGTCAGTGCCGTCAGCCGTGGAGGCGGGCGTGGAGGGGGCGGGCGTGGAGGGGGTGGGAGAAACGGCATCTAGGGCCTGGGATACAGTGGGAGACGAGACTTGCATCGGAGAGATGACTTTCCTGGCAATTTTGCGAACGGGAGAGGGGGATTTGAGGGGGACGAGGCGGGGGGTCTCGTCAACAGGATTGGAGGGGGGAGATTTTTTGCGTTTGGTTATTTCCGAGAAGAGGCGGGAAGGGGCCGGTGGTGTTCCCCAGATGTATACGGTTTTTTTCTTGGAGGCAGCTCCGGCCGAGGCACCCGACGACGACGCGCCCGAGGTCGCAGAGTCCGACCCGACGCCTCCAGCAGACGCCGGTGGCGACGGATCGGTCCCCGCAACAGACCCCGGGGCAGCCGTGCCGGACGCTCCCGCCGGAGGCCCCGCGGACGCCGCGTGCGGAGCCCCGCCGCCCGCCCCAACAGACGCCGGAGCAGAGGCAGGAGCCCCACCCGAGACACCCGCGGAGGCCACCGCCCCCGCAGACGGAGCACCAGGGCCGGCCGAGGCACTGAGGCCCGGCCGAACCGCGGAGCCCCGGTCCGCAGAAGTAGCGCCGCTCCCGACTGTTGTCAGAGAAGAGGATGTCTTGGATTTTTTGGGGGGATGCTTGGGATCTGATTTACCACGTACAAAAACGGGGGTGGGTTGAGAGGGTTGTCCGGGTGGGTCTGATGGTTGGAGGGTTGCTTTTTGCATGCCCGACTGATATGGCCGAACTCTCCACAGTTAAAACACCGCACGGACTCAGTTGAAAGAAACACACGGTAATTTACTCCGTTGTGGGAGAAGTTGATGTGATCCGGGGGTGTAATATTGTCATTGATCAGAACCTGAACGTGTCGCCGGAAAGACATTATGTGACTGAGTTCTTTATTTTTGAAGCCCAGGGGAATGGGGCGGATCTGGGATACAACTTTACAGAATGACGAGAGATTATTTACCAGGATGGAATTAGGGATTTCAGGGTATACATTAGATAAAGTGATTCGGGTAGTAGGACGGATGAGGGGAGTCAGCTCAAAGAAAGAACCGTCATGGTCGAGACCACGTTGAACAGCTTCCACGACGGCCTCCCTCGAGCTGAGATAGATAGCAATACGACCATTTGAAATACGAGAAGCAGAGATGATATCTTTGGCAGGGTGGACATTAGTGAACGAATCGATGTAGGATTGTATGGATACAGTGTCTGTAGCACGGAAAGTAACACCATTGTTCCTGGTGACGTTCTTGAATGGCTCGTCACCAGGAACAATGGGCTTGCTAGGAGCGGACGCCCCTACGGTTGACTGCCCATGAATAGCGGGCCCTGCCTGGCTAGCCATGGCGGCCAGTCAGACAGTGCATCAAGCTAAACAGGGACGAACGAAAAATGAATCTGAAAATATAATAAAATGAAAACACCCGAGAGGCTAGAAACGGTCTTGCAAGATGTATCGGCAATACAAAGCACAGTGGTAAAGAAATAATAATCAAACAAAGTCTAAAATACACAAAAACACCTACTTACTCCGGAGCTCGAACGATGTACGTGTGAAAGAAAGAAAGAAAAAAAGAAAGAAAGAAAGAAAGAAAGAAAGAAAGAAAGAAAGAAAGAAAGAAAGAAAGAAAGAAAGAAAGAAAGAAAGAAAGAAAGAAAGAAAGATTAATCGGAACAAATCCAAAGAGTGGTCGGGTTGTGCCCGACCACTCCACTAGAGTTTCGCGTTTGTTTAGTTACAAACGCAGAGTGGTCGGGCAGACAGCCTTTTCATTATACACTGCCCAGTTAAGTTAAGAATATATGTTTATGTAGAAAAAAAGATTCAGGACATTAAATCCCTTCAAGCACAATCAATGTTTCAAAAAGGTATCTTTAACGGTGTAATAAATTTCAGTAAACATTCTATGTGCACAAAAAAGTTATTTCTGGTTTGATGACGTCATCAGTCAAAAATGGTGAGTGAATACTGATGAAGTTCGGAGAGGATAATTTCTCATTGTAAAGTTAAAATAACGTATGAAAATATGGGAAATATAATTGTTTGTATTAATAACACCTAACTTCCGGTTTGATGACGTATTGATAACACCTAACTTCCGGTTTGATGACGTCACAGCATTAGAGACCCAAAGGTGGACATTGTAATGGATATCATTATTTGGACTTCGAAGATATGACAGGGATCAAATGATAGAATTAAATTAAACCTATGATCTTTTTCAAATTCTCCTTAAGGCAACTTCCGGTTCGATGACGTCATGAATTTGAAACCTTGCCAAGTTATCTGTGGTTAATCAGAGAATGTCAAAATTTGGACGGATGGTTTTACAATTAAAGAAGGAAAACTCTATTTTATGTGCCGATAGGGGGCGCCCTTTCGGATGATGACGTCATCACACTGTTTTTTGCATCTTGCATTCCTCACTAAACACTTTCATAATATATATGTCTGTAGTAAAATGCTTCCGCTTTTGAGTTATATTCAGTTTTTATTGCACTTCCGGTAACACCGGAAGTAAAGGTCAAGCGGTTTTGCGTCCGGGAACACGAAATGTTTCTCACGGCATAGTCTACAACCTCACGAAAAAACGAACACGATACTCTATTTAGTTCAAAAGATATAAAGCAAACTATTTTGTCAAAATTTGCCCTTAAATCGCTTGTAATTTGATACCTGATGACGTCATGATGACGTAACAAAACTTATAACATCTTCGTAACACGGTACAAGTTCACACAAGGTTTTGTGATCATACCGTGAACTCTTCGGAAGAAATGTTGCTTTGTTTTAATTTCAGGCTAACGTCTTCATTTTGAATTCACCTAACTTTGACCTTCCGGTAGACCCGGAAGTAAAGGTCAAGCGAGTTCACGTACACGACAAAAACTGTTTAGCGATTAATGGTCTATCTGATTTACAGAATACAAACATCATTGAATGTTTAGGTCAAAAGTTATAGGTGAAAGTAATTGGTCACTTTTTCAGATAAAATCACTTGTAATTTGACACCTGATGACGTAATCATGACGTCAGAGTAATATGCACCACTTCGGATGAGGGTCGATATATATTGAAAGTTACAAGTTCATACCATATACCGTTTAGGAGAAAAGCCGCGGAGAAGTATTGTCCGGAAAAAAAAAAAGATTTACCAGAACAATAACAGAGAGTGGTCGGGTTGTGCCCGACCACTCAAAGAAAGAAAGAAAGAACTAGAGGTTCGCGTTTGTTGTTACAAACGCAGAGTGGTCGGGTAGACAACCATTTCATTAGACATTGTCCAATTAAGTTATAAATATATTTATGTCAGAAAAAAAGGACCAAGAACTTCAACATTCCCAATACCAATTATTTTGTACAAAAAGAATGCGTCTTTTAAGGTGTGATAAATTTTTAGTATACAGTTGGGTACGCGTACAAGTTATTTCCGGTTTGATGGCGTCGTCAGTCAAAACAGGGAAGGGAGGACACTTGTTTATCATTAAGTCAAAATAACGCATGAAAATATGGAAATTAAGTGTATGTAATAATAACAGCTAACTTCCAGTTTGATGTTGTCACAGTATTTGGAAGCAAAAGGTCAATATTAAGTGTAACAGATGTCATTTTTGGGGGGCAAAAAACATAGTCATGAGACAGGGATCAAATGATGGATTTAAATTAAAAATAATAATAATAGTTATTGTTGAATTCTCCCTACAGTAACTTCCGGTCTGATGACGTCATGATTATGAAACCTTGCAAATTCATTTGCAGTTGCTCACGGGATATATAGGGGCAATATATCATAAAAATTTGATTGAGGGTTTTAATATTTTAAAAGATTAAACTGTTTTCTATGTGCCGCTGGAGGGCGCCCTTTCGTGGATGACGTCAAAATAATGTTTT
Source organism: Patiria miniata (assembly GCF_015706575.1). NCBI lineage: Eukaryota > Metazoa > Echinodermata > Asteroidea > Valvatida > Asterinidae > Patiria > Patiria miniata. The sequence goes on along the minus strand of NW_024037071.1, from coordinate 12,133,810 downwards.
TGTGATTGGCATTCCTCACTTAACACTTCCATAATGTATTGTCTGTAGTAAAATGCTTCCGTTTTAGAGTTAGATTCAGTTTCTATTGCACTTCCGGTAACACCGGAAGTAAATGTCAAGCAGTTTTGTGCCCGGGAATAAGAAATGTTGCTCAAGGCCCCGTCTACAACCTCACGAAAAAACGAACACGATACTCTATTTAGTTCAAGAGATATAGGTCAAAGTATTTTGTCAAATCGTGCAATCAAATCGCTTGCAATTTGATACCTGATGACGTCATGATGACGTAACAGCAGTGATAACATCTCCGTAACATGGTACAAGTTCACACAAGGTTTTATGATCATACCGTAAACCGTTTGGAAGAAATTGTGCTTTGTTTGGATTTCAGGCTAATGTCTTCATTTTGAATTCACCTAACTTTGACCTTCCGGTAGACCCGGAAGTAAAGGTCAAGTGAGTTCACGTACGGAACAAAAAATGTTTATCAATTTATGGTCTATCTGTTTACAAGATTGGAGCAAAATTGATAATTTTGTTGAAGAGTTATAGATGAAAGAAGATCGTCATTTTTTCAACGAAAATCGCTTGTAATTTGACACCCGATGACGTCATTATGACGTCAGTGTAATATGCACCACTCCGAGTGAGGGTCCTTATATGTTTAAAGTTACAAGTTCATATCATATACCGTTTAGGAGAAAACCCGCGGAAACGTGCTATGCAGAAAAAAAAGAAAGAAAGAAAGAAAGAAAGAAAGAAAGATTAATCGCAACAAATCCAAAGAGTGGTCGGGTTGTGCCCGACCACTCAACTAGAGTTTCGCGTTTGTTGAGTTTCAAACGCAGAGTGGTCGGGCGGACAGCCTTCTCATTATACACTGCCCAGTTAAGTTAGGAATATATGTCGAAACAAGGATCACGAAATTAAATCCCTTCAAGTATAATCAATGTTTCAAAAAGGTATCTTTAACGGTATGATAAACTTCAGTAAACATTCTATGTGCACAAAAAGTTATTTCTGGTTTGATGACGTCATCAGTCAAAAATGGTTAGTGAATACTGATGAAGTTCGGAGAGGATAATTTGTCATTTTAAAATTAAATAACGTATGAAAATATGGGAAATATAATTGTTTGTATTAATATCACCTAACTTCCGGTTTGACGACGTATTTATAACACCTAACCTCCAGTTTGATGACGTCACAGCATTAGAGATCCAAAGGTGAACATTGTAATGGATATCATTATTTGGACTTCGAAGATATGACAGGGATCAAATGATAGAATTAAATTAAAACTTTGATCTTTTTCGAATTCTCCTTAAAGTAACTTCCGGTCTGATGACGTCATGAATTTGAAACCTTGCCACCTTATCTGTGGTTAATCAGAGAATGTCAAGGGGCGATTTGGTAAAATTTTGACAAATGGTTTAACAATTACAGAAGGGAAACTATATTTCATGTGCCGATAGGGGGCGCCCTTTCGGATGATGACGTCATCACACTGTTTTTTGCGTCTTGCATTCCTCACTATACACTTTCATAATATATATGTCTGTAGTGAAATGCTTCCGCTTTTGAGTTATATTAAGTTTTTATTGCACTTCCGGTAACACCGGAGGTGAAGGTCAAGCGGTTTTGCGTCCGGGAACACGAAATGTTTCTCACGGCATAGTCTACAACCTCACGAAAAAACGAACACGATACTCTATTTAGTTCAAAAGATATAACGCAAACTATTTTGTCAAAGTTTGCCCTTAAATCGCTTGTAATTTGATACCTGATGACGTCATGATGACGTAACAAAATGTACAACATCTTCGTAACATGGTACAAGTTCACACAAGGTTTTGTGATCATACCGTGAACCGTTCGGAAGAAATGCTGCTTTGTTTTGATATCAGGCTAACGTCTTCATTTTGAATTCACCTAACTTTGACCTTCCGGTAGACCCGGAAGTAAAGGTCAAGCGAGTTCACGTACACTACAAAAACTGTTAAACGATTAATGGTCTATCTTATAACAGAATACAATCATCATTGATTGTTTAGTTCAAGAGTTATAGGTGAAAGTAACTGGTCACTTTTTCAGATAAAATCACTTGTAATTTGACACCCGATGACGTAATCATGACGTCAGAGTAATATGCACCACTTCGGATGAGGTCCGATATATATTGAAAGTTACAAGTTCATACCATATACCGTTTAAGAGAAAACCCGCGGAGAAGTATTGTCCGGAAAAAAAAAAAGAAAGAAAGAAAGAAAGAAAGAAAGAAAGAAAGAAAGAAAGATTAATCGTAACAGATCCAAAGAGTGGTCGGGTTGTGCCCGACCACTCAACTAGAGGTTCGCGTTTGTTGTTACAAACGCAGAGTGGTCGGGCAAGCATTTTTTTCCATAAAAACACGAGTTGTCATGAATATGTTGATGTAAGAACAAAGCATCACGAAATTAAATCCTTTCCATCACAAAAATTTATTTTGTTTAAAAATGCATCTTTAACGGTGTGATAAATTTCCATAAACATTTTATGTACACATAGTTATTTCTGGCTTGATGACGTCAATATTAAAAATTGGGAAGTGAATACTGATTTAGTTTGGAGTGGATAAATGTTTATTGTGAAGTTAAATAACGTATGGAAATATGAAAAATATAATTGTATGCATTTATACCATCTAACTTCCGGTTTCATGACGTCCCTAGTATTTGGAAGCAAAAGGTTAACATTGTTATGGATATAGTTATTTGAGCTACGAAGATATACTACATGGATCAAATGAAAGCATATGATCGTTTTCATCTTCCGGTCTGATGACGTCATGAATTTGAAACCTTGCCAAGTCTTCTGTGATTAATCAAAGAATATCAAGGAGCGATATGGTAAAATTAGAACCGATGGTCTTCAGAAAAAAGAAAACAAACACTATTTTATGTGCCGCTAGGGGGCGCCCTTTCGGATGATGATGTCATCACACTGTTTTTTTGTGACTTGCATTTCTCACTAAACACTTGCATGATATATGTCTGTAGTAAAATGCTTCCGCTTTTGACTTATATCCAGTTTTTATTGCACTTCCGGTAACACCGGAAGTAAAGGTCAAGCAGTTTTGTGTCCGGGAACAAGAAATGTTACTCACAGCATAGTCTACAACCTCACGAAAAAACGAACACGATAATCTATTTAGTTCAAAAGATATAGCGTAAAGTATTTTGTCCAAATTTGCCCTTAAATCGCTTGTAATTTGGTACCCGATGACGTCATGATGACGTAACAAAATGTACAACATCTTCGTAACATGGTACAAGTTCACACAAGGTTTTGTGATCATACCGTGAACTCTTCGGAAGAAATGCTGCTTTGTTTTGATATCAGGCTAACGTCTTCATTTTGAATTCACCTAACCTTGACCTTCCGTTAGACCCGGAAGTAAAGGTCAAGCGAGTTCACGTACACAATAAAAAATGTTGAGCAATTAATGGTCTATCTCATTACAGAACACAATCATCATTGATAATTTAGTTTAAGAGTTACAAGTGAAAGTAATTGGTCACTTTTCCACTTAAAATCACTTGTAATTTGACACCTTATGACGTAATCACGACGTCAGAGTAATATGCACCACTTCGGATGAGGGTCCATATATATTGAAAGTTACAAGTTCATACCATATACCATTTTGGAGAAAACCCGCGGAGAAGTATTGTCCGGAAAAGAAAGAAAGAAAGAACTAGAGGTTCGCGTTTGTTGTTACAAACGCAGAGTGGTCGGGTAGACAACCATTTCATTAGATATTGTCCAATTAAGTTATGAATATGTTTATGTCAGAAAAAAAGGACCAAGAACTTCAACATTTCCAGTACCAATTATTTTTTACAAAAATAATGCGTCTTTTAAGGTGTGATAAATTTCAGTAAACAGTTTGAGTACAAGTTATTTCCGGTTTGATGGCGTCATCAGTCAAAACAGGGAAGGGAGGACACTTGTTAATCATTAAGTAAAAATAACGCATGGAAATATAGAAATTAAGTGTATGTAATAATAACAGCTAACTTCCAGTTTGATGACGTCACAGTATTTGGAAGCAAAAGGTCAATATAAAGTGTAACAGATGTCATTTTTTTGGGGGGGGGGGGCAAAAAACAAAGTCATGAGACAGGGATCAAATGATGGATTTAACTTAACACATAAAATGGTCATTGTTGAATTCTCCCTACAGTAACTTCCGGTCTGATGACGTCATGATTATGAAACCTTGCAAATTCATTTGTGGTTGCTCACGGGATATATAGGGGCAATTATATCATAAAAATTTGATTGAGGGTTTTAACATTTTAAAAGATTAAACTGTTTTCCATGTACCGCTGGAGGGCGCCCTTTCGTGGATGACGTCAAAATAATGTTTTTGTGATTGGCATTCCTCACTTAACACTTCCATAATGTATTTGTCTGTACGGAAATGCTTCCGTTTTAGAGTTAGATTCAGTTTCTATTGCACTTCCGGTAACACCGGAAGTAAAGGTCAAGCAGTTTTGTGCCCGGGAATAATAAATGTTGCTCAAGGCACCGTCTACAACCTCACGAAAAAACGAACACGATACCCTATTTAGTTCAAGAGATATAGGTCAAAGTATTTTGTCAAATCGTGCAATCAAATCGCTTGTAATTTGATACCTGATGACGTCATGATGACGTAACAACAGTTATACTATCTTCGTAACATGGTACAAGTTCACAGTAGGTTTTATGATCATACCGTAAACCGTGTGGAAGAAATTGTGCTTTGTTTTGATTTCAGGCTAAAGTCTTCATTTTCAATTCACGTAACTTTGACCTTCCGGTGGACCCGGAAGTAAAGGTCAAGCGAGTTCACGTACATGACAAAAAGTGTTGATCACCTAATGGTCTATCTGATTACAAAGTTGGAACATATTTGATCATTTTGTTTAAGAGTTATAGATGAAAGTATTTGGCCCTTTTTTCCTCTACAATCGCGTGTAATTTGACACCCGATGACGTAATCGTGACGTCAGAGTAAAATGCACCACTTCGGATGAGGGTCGATATATATTGAAAGTTACAAGTTCATACCATATACCGTTTAAGAGAAAACCCGCGGAGAAGTATTGTCCGGAAAAAAAAAGAAAGAAAGAAAGAAAGATTAATCGTAACAGATCCAAAGAGTGGTCGGGTTGTGCCCGACCACTCAACTAGAGGTTCGCGTTTGTAACAAGACAACTATTTTATGAAACACTGTCCAGTTAAGTTATGAATATTTTTTTATGTAAGAACATGTACCAAGGATAACGAAATTTAAACTGTCTGATAAAATTAATCATTTTGTTTCAAAATGTTTCTTTTAGGTAGTGATCAATGTCAGTATGTATTATGTTTTTAACTAGAAAAAGTGAATGACGTCATCAACTTCAAACTTCACACGTGTTGTTTGCATGAAGGTCATTATATATACCAGTTTTCAGGCGATTACAAAACACTTCGCCACATACATCTATTCAAAATGCATTTTGGACATTCTTAAACCTGCCGCTATAGGGCGGTCGAGAATTTCATGACGTCACCGGTACAAGTTTTGAAGAATATTGTCTGGCCAGAGATTAACACTGTTGAACGCAAGTTCATATCTATTTCCACTTTTAAATAATAAGCCAATAATAAGCCACTTCCGGTTTCGACCGGAAGCAAGGGTCATGTGATTTTACGTACACGCTCAAAAATAAAGACCTTAATTTACTCTATCACTTGCCGTCAACAGCAAGACGACAGATCTCATTATTGATTTTATACAGATTTTTAAAGATAAAAAATATCAAAGTTTAATTGCTTGTCACGTGACACCTGATAACGTCATCATGCCATCATTGTTCTGGCACAATCTTAGCATTCCAAGAAGACCAAGCGTCTTGAGCACAAGACTACGCGCCACGTGTTTGGCTCCGTTCCGACAAGCATGACGATGATGAAATAATGGATCTGCACTGAATGCATGTACATGTACAATGTCCTGTACATGCAGTGTACTCACGCTCACCCAGCTCTACGCTTTCATTGAATTTTTGAGCGACGGACTACCGTTAGGGTATTTTTTTCGGCGGCGGGTCACGTGTGTGAACAATTTGACAAGCCATGCGCCTGGCACAACTGACGCCAATGTTTAATCTATCATTTAATGGACAATTTAAGATTATATCTCTCACGATTGATTTTTTAGCGATTTTTGAAGAATAAAAAGTCTTTTCGTTGTAACTTCCGGTCTGATGACGTCATCGGCTTCAAACTTCACACATGTGTTGTTTGCATGAAGGTCATTATATATACCAATTTTCAAAAGATTACAGCAAACTTCGCCACAGACATCTATTCAAAATGCATTTTGGACATTTTTCAACCTGCCGCTAGAGGGCGCTCTAATATTTCATGACGTCATTGGTTACAGTTTCGAAAAGTACTTTCTTCCCGAAGACTAACATCGTTGAAAGCACGTTCATATCTTTGACCATTTTTAAATTACAAGGCACTTCCGGGTTCGACCGGTTTCGACCGGAAGTAAGGGTCGTATGATTTGACACCCATGAAGTAAATTGAAGACCCAGTATTATTCTATTGACTGCCGCTAAAAACAAGCTCCGGTCTCTCACGGTTGATTTTATATCGATTAATAATGATTAAAAAATAGAAACACTAAATTGCTTGTAATTTGATACCTGATGACGTCATCATGACGTCAGGACAATATGCACTACTCGGGATCAGGGTCGATATGTGTTCGAAGTTACAAGTTTATATCTTGAACGGTTTAGGAGTAAACCCCCGGAGAAGTTTTGTCCGGAAAAAAAAAGAAAGAAAGAAAGAAAGAAAGATTAATCGGAACAATTCTAGACAGTGGTCGGGTTGTGCCCGACCACTCAACTAGAGTTTCGCGTTTGTTTAGTTACAAACGCAGAGTGGTCGGGCAGACAGCCTTTTCTTTATACACTGCCCAGTTAAGTTAAGAATATATGTTTATGTAGAAAAAAGGATCAGGACATTAAATCCCTTCAAGCACAATCAATGTTTCCAAAAGGTATCTTTAACGGTGTAATAAATTTCAGTAAACATTCTATGTGCACAAAAAGTTATTTCTGTTTTGATGACGTCATCAGTCAAAAATGGTGAGTGAATACTGATGAAGTTCGGAGAGGATAATTGAGTGGTCGGGCACAACCCGACCACTGTTTGGATCTGTTACGATTAATCTTTGAGTGGTCGGGCACAACCCGACCACTCTCTGTTATTGTTCTGGTAAATCTTTTTTTTTTTTTCCGGACAATACTTCTCCGCGGCTTTTCTCCTAAACGGTATATGGTATGAACTTGTAACTTTCAATATATATCGACCCTCATCCGAAGTGGTGCATATTACTCTGACGTCATGATTACGTCATCAGGTGTCAAATTACAAGTGATTTTATCTGAAAAAGTGACCAATTACTTTCACCTATAACTTTTGAACTAAACATTCAATGATGTTTGTATTCTGTAAATCAGATAGACCATTAATCGCTTAACAGTTTTTGTCGTGTACGTGAACTCGCTTGACCTTAACTTCCGGGTCTACCGGAAGGTCAAAGTTAGGTGAATTCAAAATGAATACATTAGCCTGAAATAAAAACAAAGCAACATTTCTTCCGAACGGTTCACGGTATGATCACAAAACCTTGTGTGAACTTGTACCGTGTTACGAAGATGTTATAAATTGTGTTACGTCATCATGACGTCATCAGGTATCAAATTACAAGCGATTTAAGGGCAAATTTTGACAAAATAGTTTGCTTTATATCTTTTGAACTAAACATAGTATCGTGTTCGTTTTTTCGTGAGGTTGTAGACTATGCCGTGAGAAACATTTCGTGTTCCCGGACGCAAAACCGCATGACCTTTACTTCCGGTGTTACCGGAAGTGCAATAAAAACTGAATATAACTCAAAAGCGGAAGCATTTTACTACAGACATATATATTATGAAAGTGTTTAGTGAGGAATGCAAGATGCAAAAAAAAACAGTGTGATGACGTCAACATCCGAAAGGGCGCCCCCTATCGGCACATAAAATAGAGTTTCCCTTCTTTAATTGTAAAACCATCCGTCCAAATTTTACCAAATCGCCCCTTGACATTCTCTGATTAACCACAGATAACTTGGCAAGGTTTCAAATTCATGACGTCATCAGACCGGAAGTTACATTAAGGAGAATTTGAAAAAGATCATAGTTTTAATTTAATTCAACATTTGATCCCTTTCATATCTTCGAAGTCCCAATAATGATATCCATTACAATTTTCACCTTTGGATCTCTAATGCTGTGACGTCATCAAACCGGAAGTTAGGGGTTATTAATACAAACAATTATATTCCCATATTTTCATACGTTATTTTAATTTTACAATGAAAAATTATCCTCTCTGAACTTTATCAGTATTCACTAACCGTTTTCGACTGATGACGTCATCAAACCAGAAATAACTTTTTGTGCACATAGAATATCACACCGTTAAAGATACCTTTTTCAAACATTGATTGTACTTGAAGGGATTTAATTTCGTGATCCTTTTTTTAACATAAACATATATTCCTAACTCAACTGGGCAGTGTATAAATGAAAAGGCTGTCCGCCCGACCACTCTGCGTTTGTAACTCAACAAACGCGAAACTCTAGTTCTTTCTTTGAGTGGTCGGGCACAACCCGACCACTCTTTGGATCTGTTACGATTAATCTTTCTTTCTTTCTTTCTTTTTTTTTCCGGACAATACTTCTCCGCGGGTTTTCTCTTAAACGGTATATGGTATGAACTTGTAACTTTCAATATATATCGACCCTCATCCGAAGTGGTGCATATTACTCTGACGTCACGATTACGTCATCGGGTGTCAAATTACACGCGATTGTAGAGGAAAAAAGGGCCAAATACTTTCATCTATAACTCTTAAACAAAATGATCAAATATGTTCCAACTTTGTAATCAGATAGACCATTAGGTGATCAACACTTTTTGTCATGTACGTGAACTCGCTTGACCTTTACTTCCGGGTCCACCGGAAGGTCAAAGTTACGTGAATTGAAAATGAAGACTTTAGCCTGAAATCAAAACAAAGCACAATTTCTTCCACACGGTTTACGGTATGATCATAAAACCTACTGTGAACTTGTACCATGTTACGAAGATAGTATAACTGTTGTTACGTCATCATGACGTCATCAGGTATCAAATTACAAGCGATTTGATTGCACGATTTGACAAAATACTTTGACCTATATCTCTTGAACTAAATAGGGTATCGTGTTCGTTTTTTCGTGAGGTTGTAGACGGTGCCTTGAGCAACATTTATTATTCCCGGGCACAAAACTGCTTGACCTTTACTTCCGGTGTTACCGGAAGTGCAATAGAAACTGAATCTAACTCTAAAACGGAAGCATTTCCGTACAGACAAATACATTATGGAGGTGTTAAGTGAGGAATGCCAATCACAAAAACATTATTTTGACGTCATCCACGAAAGGGCGCCCTCCAGCGGTACATGGAAAACAGTTTAATCTTTTAAAATGTTAAAACCCTCAGTCAAATTTTTATGATATAATTGCCCCTATATATCCCGTGAGCAACCACAAATGAATTTGCAAGGTTTCATAATCATGACGTCATCAGACCGGAAGTTACTGTAGGGAGAATTCAACAATGACCATTTTATGTGTTAAGTTAAATCCATCATTTGATCCCTGTCTCATGACTTTGTTTTTTGCCCCCCCCCCAAAAAAAATGACATCTGTTACACTTTATATTGACCTTTTGCTTCCAAATACTGTGACGTCATCAAACTGGAAGTTAGCTGTTATTATTACATACACTTAATTTCCATATTTCCATGCGTTATTTTTACTTAATGATTAACAAGTGTCCTCCCTTCCCTGTTTTGACTGATGACGCCATCAAACCGGAAATAACTTGTACTCAAACTGTTTACTGAAATTTATCACACCTTAAAAGACGCATTATTTTTGTAAAAAATAATTGGTACTGGAAATGTTGAAGTTCTTGGTCCTTTTTTTCTGACATAAACATATTCATAACTTAATTGGACAATATCTAATGAAATGGTTGTCTACCCGACCACTCTGCGTTTGTAACAACAAACGCGAACCTCTAGTTGAGTGGTCGGGCACAACCCGACCACTCTTTGGATCTGTTACGATTAATCTTTCTTTCTTTCTTTCTTTTTTTTTCCGGACAATACTTCTCCGCGGGTTTTCTCTTAAACGGTATATGGTATGAACTTGTAACTTTCAATATATATCGACCCTCATCCGAAGTGGTGCATATTACTCTGACGTCACGATTACGTCATCGGGTGTCAAATTACACGCGATTTTAGAGGAAAAAAGGGCCAAATACTTTCATCTATAACTCTTAAACAAAATGATCAAATATGTTCCAACTTTGTAATCAGATAGACCATTAGGTGATCAACACTTTTTGTCATGTACGTGAACTCGCTTGACCTTTACTTCCGGGTCCACCGGAAGGTCAAAGTTACGTGAATTGAAAATGAAGACTTTAGCCTGAAATCAAAACAAAGCACAATTTCTTCCACACGGTTTACGGTATGATCATAAAACCTACTGTGAACTTGTACCATGTTACGAAGATAGTATAACTGTTGTTACGTCATCATGACGTCATCAGGTATCAAATTACAAGCGATTTGATTGCACGATTTGACAAAATACTTTGACCTATATCTCTTGAACTAAATAGGGTATCGTGTTCGTTTTTTCGTGAGGTTGTAGACGGTGCCTTGAGCAACATTTATTATTCCCGGGCACAAAACTGCTTGACCTTTACTTCCGGTGTTACCGGAAGTGCAATAGAAACTGAATCTAACTCTAAAACGGAAGCATTTCCGTACAGACAAATACATTATGGAAGTGTTAAGTGAGGAATGCCAATCACAAAAACATTATTTTGACGTCATCCACGAAAGGGCGCCCTCCAGCGGTACATGGAAAACAGTTTAATCTTTTAAAATGTTAAAACCCTCAATCAAATTTTTATGATATAATTGCCCCTATATATCCCGTGAGCAACCACAAATGAATTTGCAAGGTTTCATAATCATGACGTCATCAGACCGGAAGTTACTGTAGGGAGAATTCAACAATGACCATTTTATGTGTTAAGTTAAATCCATCATTTGATCCCTGTCTCATGACTTTGTTTTTTGCCCCCCCCCAAAAAAAATGACATCTGTTACACTTTATATTGACCTTTTGCTTCCAAATACTGTGACGTCATCAAACTGGAAGTTAGCTGTTATTATTACATACACTTAATTTCCATATTTCCATGCGTTATTTTTACTTAATGATTAACAAGTGTCCTCCCTTCCCTGTTTTGACTGATGACGCCATCAAACCGGAAATAACTTGTACTCAAACTGTTTACTGAAATTTATCACACCTTAAAAGACGCATTATTTTTGTAAAAAATAATTGGTACTGGAAATGTTGAAGTTCTTGGTCCTTTTTTTCTGACATAAACATATTCATAACTTAATTGGACAATATCTAATGAAATGGTTGTCTACCCGACCACTCTGCGTTTGTAACAACAAACGCGAACCTCTAGTTCTTTCTTTTTTTTTTTTTCCGGACAATACTTCTCCGCGGGTTTTCTCCTAAACGGTATATGGTATGAACTTGTAACTTTCAATATATATCGCCCCTCATCCGAAGTGGTGCATATTACTCTGACGTCATGATTACGTCATAGGGTGTCAAATTACAAGTGATTTTATCTGAAAAAGTGACCAATTACTTTCACCTATAACTCTTGAACTAAACAATCGATGATGTTTGTTTTCTGTACTCAGATAGACCATTAATCGCTTAACAATTTTTGTAGTGTACGTGAACTCGCTTGACCTTTACTTCCGGGTCTACCGGAAGGTCAAAGTTAGGTGAATTCAAAATGAAGACGTTAGCCTGACATCAAAACAAAGCAGCATTTCTTCCGAACGGTTCACGGTATGATCACAAAACCTTGTGTGAACTTGTACCATGTTACGAAGATGTTGTACATTTTGTTACGTCATCATGACGTTATCAGGTATCAAATTACAAGCAATTTAAGGTCAAACTTTGACAAAATAGTTTGCGTTATATCTTTTGAACTAAATAGAGTATCGTGTTCGTTTTTTCGTGAGGTTGTAGACTATGCCGTGAGAAACATTTCATGTTCCCGGACGCAAAACCGCTTGACCTTTACTTCCGGTGTTACCGGAAGTGCAATAAAAACTGAATATTACTCAAAAGCGGAAGCATTTCACTACAGACATATATATTATGAAAGAGTATAGTGAGGAATGCAAGACGCAAAAAACAGTGTGATGACGTCATCATCCGAAAGGGCGCCCCCTATCGGCACATAAAATATAGTTTCCCGTCTGTAATTGTAAAACTATCCGTCCAAATTTTACCAAATCGCCCCTTGTCATTCTCTGATTAACCACAGATAAGGTGGCAAGGTTTCAAATTCATGACGTCATCAGACCGGAAGTTACTTTAAGGAGAATTCGAAAATGATCAAAGTTTAAATTTATTTTTATCATTTGATCCCTGTCATATCTTCGAAGTCCAAATAATGATATCCATTACAATGTTCACCTTTGGATCTCTAATGATGTGACGTCATCAAACCGGAAGTTAGGTGTTATAAATACTTCGTCAAACCGGAAGTTAGGTGATATTAATACAAACAATTATATTTCCCATATTTTCATACGTTATTTAATTTTAAAATGACAAATTATCCTCTCCGAACTTTATCAGTATTCACTAACCATTTTTGACTGATGACGTCATCAAACTAGAAATAACTTTTTGTGCACATAGAATGTTTACTGAAGTTTATCACACCGTTAAAGATACCTTTTTGAAACATTGATTGTACTTGAAGGGATTTAATTTCGTGATCCTTTTTTCTACATATATTCCTAACTTAACTGGGCAGTGTATAATGAGAAGGCTGTCCGCCCGACCACTCTGCGTTTGTAACTCAACAAACGCGAAACTCTAGTTTCTCATTGTAAAGTTAAAATAACGTATGAAAATATGGGAAATATAATTGTTTGTATTAATAACACCTAACTTCCGGTTTGATGACGTATTGATAACACCTAACTTCCGGTTTGATGACGTCACAGCATTAGAGATCCAAAGGTGGACATTGTAATGGATATCATTATTTGGACTTCGAAGATATGACAGGGATCAAATGATAGAATTAAATTAAAACTATGATCTTTTTCAAATTCTCCTTAAGGCAACTTCCGGTTCGATGACGTCATGAATTTGAAACCTTGCCAAGTTATCTGTGGTTAATCAGAGAATGTCAAGGGGCGATTTGGTAAAATTTGGACGAATGGTTTTACAATTAAAGAAGGGAAACTCTATTTTATGTGCCGATAGGGGGCGCCCTTTCGGATGATGACGTCATCACACTGTTTTTGCATTTTGCATTCCTCACTAAACACTTTCATAATATATGACTGTAGTAAAATGCTTCCGCTTTTGAGTTATATTCAGTTTTTATTGCACTTCCGGTAACACCGGAAGTAAAGGTCAAGCGGTTTTGCGTCCGGGAACACGAAATGTTTCTCACGGCACAGTCTACAACCTCACGGAAAAACGAACACGATACTCTATTTAGTTCAAAAGATATAAAGCAAACTATTTTGTCAAAATTTGCCCTTAAATCGCTTGTAATTTGATACCTGATGACGTCATGATGACGTAACAAAATTTATTACATCTTCGTAACACGGTACAAGTTCACACAAGGTTTTGTGATCATACCGTGAACCGTTCGGAAGAAATGTTGCTCTGTTTTGATTTCAGGCTAACGTCTTCATTTTGAATTCACCTAACTTTGACCTTCCGGTAGACCCGGAGTAAAGGTCAAGCGAGTTCACGTACACGACAAAAACTGTTAAGCGATTAATGGTCTATCTGATCTACTGAATACAAACATCATTGAATGTTTAGTTCAAAAGTTATAGGTGAAAGTAATTGGTCACTTTTTCAGATAAAATCACTTGTAATTTGACACCTGATGACGTAATCATGACGTCAGAGTAATATGCACCACTTCGGATGAGGGTCGATATATATTGAAAGTTACAAGTTCATACCATATACCGTTTAGGAGAAAAGCCGCGGAGAAGTATTGTCCGGAAAAAAGAAAGAAAGATTTACCAGAACAACTAGAGTTTCGCGTTTGTTGAGTTACAAACGCAGAGTGGTCGGGCGGACAGCCTTTTCATTATACACTGCCCAGTTAAAAAAGGATCACGAAAGAAGGATCACGAAATTAAATCCCTTCAAGTACAATCAATGTTTCAAAAAGATATCTTTAACGGTGTGATAAATTCAGTAAACATTCTATGTGCACAAAAAAAAAGTTATTTCTGGTTTGATTACGTCATCAGTCAAAAACGGTTAGTGAATACTGATAAAGTTCGGAAAGGATCATTTTTCATTGTAAAGTTAAAATAACGTATGAAAATATGGGAAATATAATTGTTTGTATTAATAATACCTAACTTCCGGTTTGATGACGTATTAATAACACATAACTTCCGGTTTGATGACGTCGCAGCATTAGAGATCCAAAGGTGAACATTGTAATGGATATCATTATTTGGACTTCGGGATCAAATGATAGAATTAAATTAAAACTATGATCCTTTTCAAATTCTCCTTAAAGTAACTTCCGGTTTGATGATGTCATGAATTTGAAACCTTGCCAAGTTATCTGTGGTTAATCAGAGAATATCAAGGGGTGATTTGGTAAAATTTGGACGGATGGTTTTAAAATTAAAGAAGGGAAACTCTATTATATGTGCCGATAGGGGGCGCCCTTTCGGATGTTGACGTCATCACACTGTTTTTTTGCGTCTTGCATTCCTCACTAAACACTTACATAATATATGTGTCTGTAGTAAAATGCTTCCACTTTTGAGTTATATTAAGTTTTTATTGCACTTCCGGTAACACCGGAAGTAAAGGTCAAGCGGTTTTGCATCCAGTAACATGAAATGTTTCTCACGGCATAGTCTACAGCCTCACGGAAAAACGAACACGATACTCTATTTAGTTCAAAAGATATAACGCAAACTATTTTGTCCAAATTTGCCCTTAAATCACTTGTAATTTGATACCCGATGACGTCATGATGACGTAACAATATTTATAGCATCTTCGTAACATGGTACAAGTTCACACAAGGTTTTGTGATCATACCGTGAACCGTTCGGAAAAAATGTTGCTTTGTTTTGATGTCAGGCTGACGTCTTCATTTTGAAATCACCTAACTTTGACCTTCCGGTAGACCCGGAAGTAAAGGTCAAGCGAGTTCACGTACACGACATAAACTTTTAAGCGTTTAATGGTCTATCTGATTACAGAATACAAACATCATTGAATGTTTAGTTCAAGAGTTATAGGTGAAAGTAATTGGTCACTTTTTCAGATAAAATCACTTGTGATTTGACACCTGATGACGTAATCATGACGTCAGAGTAATATGCACCACTTCGGATGAGGGTCGATATATATTGAAAGTTACAAGTTCATACCATATACCGTTTAAGAGAAAACCCGCGGAGAAGTATTGTCCGGAAAAAAAAAGAAAGAAAGAAAGAAAGAAAGAAAGAAAGATTAATCGTAACAGATCCAAAGAGTGGTCGGGTTGTGCCCGACCACTCAATAACAGAGAGTGGTCGGGTTGTGCCCGACCACTCAACTAGAGTTTCGCGTTTGTTGAGTTACAAACGCAGAGTGGTCGGGCGGACAGCCTTTTCATTATACACTGCCCAGGAATAAATGTTTATGTAGAAAAAAGGATCACGAAATTAAATCCCTTCAAGTACAATCAATGTTTCAAAAAGGTAACTTTAACGGTGTGATAAATTTCAGTAAACATTCTATGTGCACAAAAAAATTATTTCTGGTTTGATGACGTCATCAGTCAAAAACAGTTAGTGAATTCTGATAAAGTTCGGAGAGGATAATTTTTCATTGTAAAGTTAACATAACGTATACAAATATGGGATATATAATTGTTTGTATGAATAACACCTTACTTCCGGTTTGATGACGTTTTGATAACACCTAACTTTCGGTTTGATGACGTCACAGCATTAGAGATCCAAAGGTGAACATTGTAATGGATATTATTATTTGGACTTCGAAGATATGATAGGGATCAAATGATAGAATTAAATTAAAACTATGATCCTTTTCAAATTCTCCTTAAAGTAACTTCCGGTCTGATGACGTCATCAATTTGAAACCTTGCCAAGTTATCTGTGGTTAATCAGAGAATATCAAGGGGCCATTTGGTAAAATTTGGACGGATGGTTTTACAATTAAAGAAGGGAACCTCTATTTTATTTGCCAATAGGGGGCGCCCTTTCGAATGTTGACGTCATCACACTGTTTTTTGCGTCTTGCATTCCTCACTAAACACTTTCATAATATACATGTCTGTAGTAAAATGCTTCCGCTTTTGAGTTATATTCAGTTTTTACTGCACTTCCGGTAACACCGGAAGTAAAGGTCAAGCGGTTTTGCGTCCGGGAACACGAAATGTTTCTCACGGCATAGTCTACAACCTCACGAAAAAAACGAACACGATACTCTATTTAGTTCAAAAGATATAACGCAAACTATTTTGTCAAAATTTGCCCTTAAATCGCTTGTAATTTGATACCTGATGACGTCATGAAGACGTAACAAAATTTATAACATCTTCGTAACATGGTACAAGTTCTCACAAGGTTTTGTGATCATACCGTGAACCGTTCGGAAGAAATGTTGCTTTGTTTTGATGTCAGGCTAACGTCTTCATTTGGAATTCACCTAACTTTGACGTTCCGGTAGACCCGGAAGTAAAGGTCAAGCGAGTTCACGTACACGACAAAAACTGTTACGCGAATAATGGTCTACCTGATTACAGAATACAAACATCATTGAATGTTTAGTTCGAGAGTTTTAGGTGAAAGTAATTGGTCACTTTTTCAGATAAAATCACTTGTAATTTGACACCTGATGACGTAATCATGACGTCAGAGTAATATGCACCACTTCGGGTGAAGGTCAATATATATTGACAGTTACAAGTTCATACCATATACCGTTTAAGAGAAAACCCGCGGAGAAATATTGTCCGGAAAAGAAAAAAAAAAGAAAGAAAGAAAGAAAGAGAGAAAGATTAATCGTAACAGATCCAAAGAGTGGTCGGGTTGTGCCCGACCGCTCAAAGAAAGAAATATTAATTGTAACAGATCCAAAGAGTGGTCGGGTTGTGCCCGACCACTCAAAGAAAGATTAATCGGAACAATTCTAGACAGTGGTCGGGTTGTGCCCGACCACTCAATAAGAAATATACAGTGCCCAGGAACATGACCCCCCTTGAGTTACTTGGGTAATCATACGATCTTGGAAGTCAGAGATGGGGGAAGACTGGGCTATGTATAGACTACATCCATGGTATATGGCATAGAAGGGATTTAGTCGTACGCCGCCGAGGTAACGCGTTGCATTGCCTGGGTTGATGTTTTCACACAATCTGGACTTGCGTAGCGATACGCACGGTGCCCACTTTTCATCACTTTTTAACCATTTGGAAAAGAAAATAATGGCATCCGTAACGTTCTTAGCGGTTGTGCTATTTAGCGTCAACAAAGCGTCAACAGGCATCAACAAACACGATCAGCATCAACAAAGCATCAACAAAATGCACGTTGATGCTTCAAAAAAGTTATCATCATATTCAACAAACTGTCACATATTGTATTATGTAAAAAATCGGGGGAATTTACGTTCACAATCACACATATAAATGGAATTTTTGTGGTGACAAAATTACGGTGACTGGGAATGGCCATCTTTGTTTTTTCTTTTGCGCATGCGCGATTGTACCATGTCACAGAAAAACAAGATGGCGGCCATTTTCGCCTGAAAAAGGCACCGTTGGTGTTGTACTTTTTCGCTAAAAAATTGCAGATTTTAAGATACTTGATAAAAATAGTCTGTCAGAGGAGTTAATGAAATATATTTTTAATAGGTAGCAGACTAACCGATTTGCATAACAGTACTTCGCAGGTACTGTTGGAGTGCATTGGTGCATGGTGAATTACAGAGTTATTAACTGACCACCACGACCACGCCACTGACGGACGTCTTGCTTTCCCCGCTCTGGTTATAGAATACGTTAACGTATACAGCACACACGTATATCTCGTGTTACATAGTTTTATAACCGAAAAGATGTCCAAGCAAGACCGCATTCAACAAGGTTCCAGTATCGGTAATATCCCCACTGACGGTGTACCTGGCACATCCTCACAAGTGCAACCTGACAGCTACAGTGGTGGGCGATAAAGTTAAACAAGCAGTCAACTCATTGAACGAGTATTTCGTTGCTTCCATATCCGATCTTAAAGACGATAACGATCAGAAGCTATCTGAAGCTACGCAGGAGCTGCAACATCTCTAGCCTTGACCAAGGCGTTGGGCTTATCGATTCGCCGATAAAAAAAAAAAAATCGCCGATAAGAAAATCCCTAATCAACTTGGCAAGGCATAATTGCGTGCACATATCGATGCCCGTACGCTGCTAGTGAGAAAGTAACTTGTACCATACAGCAAGGCTATGCTTGTACGTACGCACGTACACACACGTACTCGTACAACAGCCATGCACACACAGTACACAGTACATGCATGAGCTAGTCCGCGTAACCCAACAGGCCATGCGGCGCGTATATCCCCCACCATAGATATAGAACTTAAAAAACTAGATCGGACGCGCGTTCGAACGCGCCATTCACTGTGCACAAAACTTTTGGGTTCTTCATGGACGCGCTGCAAAGTCACATGAATAGGGCCACGCGCCAAGGGCAGTTGGTGAATGCTGGACGGAAAAATATCACCAACACCCCCACCTGAATTCAGCTATGCGTTGAAGTTCTTAACAACAGGTTGACATTTTTAACTACGATTTTTGACATTTCACATTCCTTCGAAAAGTTACACATGGGTTTGCATCTGTGTCGTATTTGGGGCCAAGTTGGCGACTGTGTTGAAGGTAATTGATTTTCAGCCAAGAAAACTAATTTGTACCGAGAAGTAACCACATTGTGTTCTTATATCTTTACAAAGGCAAATATCAAAAGCGTAGTTAAAATGTCAACCTGTTTAAATGAGATTTCCCCCTCCTTTTTCAAAATGTGCAATAAATATCAACCGTTACTTGCCCATCAGACAAAACATTAACTTTTAATTTTACGAACATCAAAATGAAATAACAGAAAATCATTTTGTAAATGAGCAACAATAAAAACACGCACTCGAAATAATACGTTGCTTTAATACTGCTAGCCTCAATAGGAACATTAAATTTGAAATGAATGGATGACTACAAAAACCATCTCTGGTCATCTGTTGTGATTACTGAACACACTGATACTTGAATAACTTTTAGATAATAAACAATTTATATACAATGAAAACTTACTCGCTAGCTAATAAATACACTGATGAAATTGCAGTTCCATATCCATAGCCATTAATCAAGGTGTCAAGAATATCATTGCTCATGAAAAAAAATACATTTGGTTGTCACCATCCGCATAATTATGTGAAGGTTTAGCCTATGCAACTACCAGCAGTTGAGTATTGCTTCCCATTATTTATGAACCAGAATAAGTAATTTCAATATATCTTCCTCATATGCATGAACGCAAACAGACGGCTATTCAATCTTTCAATTTCTGAGGAGCAACAATAAGATGATAACGAAATACTTAGCGAAACTTGTTAAATTTTAGCTATGGTCCACGCATGAGGCACAGTTATGCATGGCCAGCTATATCCTCACTGTACGCACAGTCGGCAGTGCAATCTTCTTTCTGACGAAGATGTACGCTTTCGTCAAGCAGTGCAAACTTCTTCATCTGTTCACTATGATTGTGATTCGTTGAGCAAGGCGCAGTTTTCCTAGCTCCAGAAAAGTGACTTCCAATTGCAGAATAGGAAACTGTGTTTCCATCTGGTCGGCTGTCTGTGGAGTAACAAGTTGCTCCTCTTTCAGGCCTTTTACCACCTCTCTGACGGATAAGATCTTTTCGACATGATCGTCGATTTTCCTGCCGGAGTTGTCTGTTTTCCTGTTCAAGCTTGGACATATAGCCTTCCTGTCATTTCTGGTGGTAGACTGTATGCATGCTCTATCGCTGCTGTTTGATTTGCCGATACAGCCATGCACTGAAGCAATATCTTCGACGGGGGTTGGGTCGGTTCTTTCCTTGTCGTTGGCAGCTTTTCTCTCTCGTGCTGAAGTCTATACACGAGACTGTAGTCTTTCTACGAAATAAAACAAATAAAGCACATGATAGGCCTTTAAATACATGACAATAATTATTGATAGCCTATCCTGGCCCCAAGTCTCATTGTAATACTTAGAGGCTTCAAATGAGTCGGGTATAGTCTTCAAAGTTGGACGGTACGGCATCGTCACGCAGACGGGTTTTCCCCCATTCCACCTTGAAGCATTCCACCTGAAGCCTAACTTTCAATCTCTTACGATCGCCATGGGGGAACCTGGGAAGTAAAATTAATAAGCCTCGATTGATTTTTTTTTGTAGTTTTGGCAAAATGCACACATTTTTGTAGGACTTTATCCTTCAAGATATACAATCCGTGTTCTTAAAAAAAAACAAAATGAAAAGGAGATGGGAGTTGCCTAGATACGCTATACACTACAGATCAAACAACATCATATCTTTACCGTAAATCAACACTCCTGAAGTCTACCCGAAATTGCAAATGTTGTGGATTTTTTTGATATTTTGTTCGTGTTGTTTAGAACACATAGTTAGTGAACAGATTTGTGGCAAATCTTTCTTAACAATGGACAAATTAAAAGAAAAATTGACGGATCATTACATAGGCCTACGCCTTGAAATTGTTTCCAGTGCAAACGTCATTGATGTGTTCAAACTGGGAGAATGGTGCATTTTCTTCAATCACCCACATCCTACAACAAAAAAGTGACTCCCAATCCTTGTTCCCAGCGGACTATTATTGCAAATCACGAGAGGGGAGGGGTGACGTTAGGCCAGAAATAATTGTTAGTCGATGGTCAGGCAAGGAGTACCATCTTAAATTTTAAAACAATGTACTGTCAAGATTTCAAGTAGGCCCTGCGCGGTTATTACAAAATTCGGAGGATCCTTTGGATCACACATGGGGGATTTTTCTACACACCCACTCTTGTGATTTATGTCCATTGGCCTTGCGTAACTTAGCCTATAATGAGTCATGTGAGTTAATTTTTATAAAAGCTGTCTTGTTCGAAATACAGTCACAAGAGATAAATTCTATGTATTAAGTTACTCACACATGATGTTAACTTCTTGAGAGACTGTCCTCTGGGACCCTTTCTCCGTCTTAGTTGCACTTTGCTGCTGCACAGTTTGCCACCATTATCAAGTCCTTTCCTCCTAGCCTACCACGGCAAGCATCGACATGGCGCTGCAAGATCGTACCCACGGGGCACGAGGTTGGGCGGAGCCTATACCCAGCAACGCTGGCATTAGCAGAGAACAGTGTTTCTCTAATTCAGGTAAAATAATTTCCCATGGAAGACTGTATTGATAAATTTAATGAATGGACATGTTTTTACCTAATAGCTGGAGTCAGACGTTCTTTGGAAATGGACCGTGAAATTCTGGTAATTAGATACGATACGTGATAGTACACAAATATGATTAGCCTATAGTCACTCAAACATGTCAACAGGCCCGAGACAATGCATATGTGCTCACGATAACGAGTATTCGAGAGTATTCGGTGCAAGGATTGCACTATAGGGTAAAGACAATGGTATGTCAAATATGAATTTTTCCAATTCATATAAAAGTAGCCTTTAGTGCATCAAGGCATATTTCTGTTGTATCTTGCTTTGCATTACCTTGTTTCTTTTTTCTATTCCTGTCGGTTTTACAGACTCCCTTTACTTAACAACATTGGATACAGGCATGAAAGACACTACTAGGGATTATAATTCATTTGGTGGGCCAAGTTCAAGTACCACTACTGCCAATACAAGTAGTCATGATTGGGGTGGTGACAGAGCATCACATATGGATAATACAGGGTATGACCCAGAATTCTTTAAGAACAATTACATGTATTACGATTACGAGCAAGGCAACTCGGAACCTATACTTAAAGGTAGACTTCGTGCATCCTTACAGTTTTGGAAAGACATTGGGGCTTCTTCACTTGTTTTAAATGTGATTGAATTTGGTTATCGAATACCATTTATTGAGACTCCCCCAAAAGGCTTTTACAAGAACAATAAGTCAGCATTAACTCATTCATCGTTTGTTTCCGAGGCTGTTACAGAGCTACTTAACAAAAACCTAATTGTTGAATGCTGTCGTGTACCACACATTGTTAACCCCCTGTCGGTTTCTGTCCAAAGCTCAGGTAAACTGCGCTTGATCCTTAATCTCAGAATGGTGAACCAGTTTCTTTGGAAACAGAAAGTTCACTTCGAAGACTGGAATGTTGCCTTAAGTTATTTTAAGCAGGGTGATTTTCTTTTCACATTCGACCTTAAGTCAGGATATCACCACATTGAAATTTTTCCAGAACATACCAAATTTCTCAGTTTTGGTTGGGATTTAGGCCAAGGAGCCAGGTATTTTTCATTTCAAGTTTTGCCCTTTGGCCTGTCAACAGCTCCATTTATATTTACTAAATACCTCAGCCCACTGGTTTAGCATTAGCGTTCGAAAGGTTATTTTATTGTATTATTTCTAGATGATGGTTGGGGTAGAACAAATTCCAGAGAGTCATCTGTACAAGTTGCTAAATCTGTCAAAGCTGACCTCCTGTCACCAGGATTGGTCCCAAATAAAGAGAAGTCCCAGTGGGACCCAATACAAACCTTAGATTGGTTGGGAATTACTTGGAACAGCATTGAAGGTTCAATCAAAGTCACCCAAAGGCGAGTCATAGATATTCTTAATTGTATCGAATCAACGCAAACATCTCTGCCCAAGGTGTCTGCTAGACAGATTGCTTCCTTGGCAGGGAAGATTACATCCCTTGCCCCAGTAGTTGGACCTATTTCTCAATTGAAGTCTAGATTCATGTATCATGAGGTAGTCAGTAGAACTCACTGGGATAAAGTGTACAATTTGCAGAGTGACAGCAAGATAGTCGAAGAAATTTTCTTCTGGAATAGTGAATTGGAATCTCTTCATAAGCGTTTGCTTGTCGAATATTCTATTCCTCAGGTTATTGTATTTTCTGATGTTAGTCAAACGGGCTGTGGAGCATGGTCATCAGACTGTGGAATCATGAAGCTTCAAAGAAATTGGAGTTCGGAAGAGAGTTTGAAAAGTTCAACTTGGAGAGAATTAAAGGCAGTGGACCTTTCGGTGCGAACATTTGCACCACATTTGTATGGTAAAATAGTGAAGCTGTTCACGGATAACAAAGGTGTCGTATCAATTGTGGCCAAGGGAAGTATGATTAAAGAATTGCATAATCTGAGTCTAGATATTTCCAACTTCTGCAGGCGCAATCAGATTACTTTACAAGTACAGTCAGTGGATTCCCAGAGAGAGGAACGCACTAGCCGATGACATTAGTCGAGAGATAGACTTTGATGATTGGGGAGTTTCACAAGAATTTTTCAGCTTTATTGATGGCATATGGGGTCCCCATACAGTTGATAGGTTTGCAGATGAGCTCAATACTAAGTTACCCATATTTAATTCAAAGTTCATGTGCCCTAATTCTAACAGGGTTGCCTTTTCAAGTGATTGGAAGGGTGATAACAACTGGTTGGTGCCCCTTATTAACCAAGTTGGTGATGTATTAATGCACATGAAAGCTTGTTCAGCTGTTGGTACAATAGTTGTGCCAGAGTGGCCATCAGCTCCTTTCTGGCCACTTTTGTTTTCTGAGTCCAGTAGTTTTAGTTTCTTAGTTTCCCATGTGATCAGATTCCAAGACCCCACAAACATATTTGTACAGGGCCGTAATCAAAATTCAACATTTGGGTCATAAAAGTTTACTAGCCCAGTGTTGTGCCTGAGACTTGGAAAGTTTTGAGTTCATAGATATTAATCGCTTTAATTAAACTCCAAGTATAGTTTGAAAAATAAAACATCCAGCTGATTACTTCACTCAATGAAACAGGAACTCTCAAGAGCTGTATAGCTGGATAATAAAGTCGCATGGACATGTACTTGTATAGGATGCATGAATGAAGAGCCAAATCGCATGTAATCATTGGTAAAACCAGATGACTACATTCCAAATTTGCATGTAAGTGCAAAAGATGTTCTGGCCCTAATCAACACTCAGCCGTTTGGCAGAAAATATCGACATTATTTTGTGTACTTTTTGAGCTGCATAGCTTTTTTCAGTTTGACCAGTTTGGTCAGAGATTATAATGTATAATAGTAATGGTACGTAGTAATACTGGCAGGACGATTATACAGCCGTTTGGTTGCTATTTATGATTAATGGATTACAAGGTGAAGTAATCAAAAATATTCCTAATTGTTTGATGTTTGTGGGACAAACATATTATTTACTTTATATTTTGCAGATCCTCCTATATAAAAGGATATGAATCGATTTTGGCGGAAGTGCTCTCTGCGTCAAGGGCTAAAAACACTGTCTATAAGTACGATCGAGCTTTTGCAAGTTGGGAGGATTGGTGTCAGCGTAACAGGGTAATTCAAGTTCCAGCCAAGACTGAGGACGTTAGTCGATATCTTTTGTATCTCTATCAAGATAAAGCTCCATACTCTAGAATAGAGTCCAGTTTTTATGCCATCAAGTGGCGCTATGATTGCAACCCTGTTGTGTGTTATAATCCTTGTGACTCTAGATTTCTACATGTTGTGCTCCAGGGATTGAAGAAACTGCTGCAAAAACCTGTAGTCAAAAAGGAACCAGTAACCCCTGAAATGTTGAGAGCAATTGTCGCCAAGTATGCCGCTTCTGATAATCTGATTGATATAAGGTTGTGTGCTATGATTTTATTAGCTTATGCAGGTTTCCTTCGTCATGAAGAACTCATTAACATTCGAAGATGTGACCTACAGCTGTTCGTCTCCCATGTGAATATCGTGTATATCGTGTATATCTTCATCAGCAAAATCAGACTAATCCCTGACCTGGGGAGGGACACTAGTCCGCTCCGTCATTGCCACTGAAGCTCGGTGCTCCCCAAGGTCGTGTATATTTTTATGTTTTCTCTTTCAGGTCTGCAAGAGAGGGGTAGGCGGAATTGAAAATACTTTATTCACGGTTGAGGCACGAATTAGGGAATAAAATCTTGTTTGGATATAATGATCTTTTTCGGTGCGTTAATTTCTGTCTTGATTGTTCGTATATTTTTTTTGTTTTTTTTTTTGTTTTTGTTGATCCCACCTTCCAACTAAATTACTTCTAATGAATTTTCTGGGTTTTTTTTTTAAGGTTGTCTTTAATAGATTTTGTTTACAAGAAGACGGGAGAGATTGAGTAGCCGGCGGGCGGAGTGGCGGGGTTGGTGTGCGGGCTCGGGCGGGGTGCTGGTGCTTGTGTTTCGTCGCCGCGGTTTGCCGGTTTGGCAGTAGTACACAGCCAATAGGTGTGCCGCGGCGGCGTCGCGTGGTGCCGGCGCTTCGCTTGGGCCTGTGTTTCAACCTGTTGTTTGCTCTGCTCGCTGGTTGCTTGGATTTTCCCGATTTTCTTGCCTGTTTCCTTAATAATAATAATGATAATTTCTTTAAGTTTTCAACTACTTTTTCGTGTTTACTTTACAAAGATAATTGTTCGTCTTTAAAATAATTGTGTTTTGGATAATTTTGTTACTGTTTATTATTTACTTTAGTATACTAATCTTTTATTTGTAATTGTTTTAGTTGCTTTGTATATACATGTAGTTGTTTTGGATATGTTTTCAATTGAAATAAAGTTTTCATTTGAAAAGTCAAAAAAAAGTCTTTCTTTCTTTCTTTCTTTCTTTCTATCTTTCTTTCTTTTCCGTACAGCACGTTTCCGCGGGTTTTCTCCTAAACGGTTTATGATAGGAACTCGTTACTTTCAATCAGTGTTGTAGGTCTCGAGACCGGTCTCGGTCTCGAGACCGGTCTCGGTCTCGAGACCGGTCTCGAGACCACTTTTTGCTGGTCTCGGTCTCGGTCTCGGTCTCGGAAGCTGTGGTCTCGGTCTTGGTCTCGGTCTCGGTCCGCTTTGGTCTCGATATTTTGGCTGGTCTCGGGTCGAGACCGGCAATATGTAGCTTTTACAGCTCGATCGATTACTTTTTGTTCACTTTGTTCAGTACCGTTGATAGTTAAAACATTTGCTAGCCCGTAGATCAAGCTTGTTATATATCGTGGTCGGTTTGGACTCAACTGCACGTTAGAAAGTCCCCAAAGTACATGTAAAGCTGCAGCAGTACCAGTCACTGAACGATTTGGAACAAGTTCGGCATTTATCTGTTGAGTCGGGCACATCATGAAAGCAAAGAATAAACTTGTAACGATTTATGCAATAAGGGTCAACCATTTTCGGGGATTGTGTAGTTTAGCCCACCCCTGTGGGCGTAATCACTTGCATGTTGTATTCTGATAATAAATGAGGTGCTTCAAATTAGTTAGGCCTATATTTTCGACCCCACACAATGTTCTCTTTAATTTGGGAAAGTATTTTGAAGAAAAAGTAAATTTTCACACACTCTTACCAGTTACCACTCACTGTTGCCATGAGAGTTTATGATGAGACCCCATTTTCTGGCTGCTCATTTTGAAGTACCCCATTATTCCTCAAAAATTTAAATCCCGTTCAGAAAAAAATTAAAAATCCATATCCGGCACATTCTGGCTACCACCTCACAACTTGTGGGTCTACATGTACAAGTCCACATTCTATGACAGAAATTTTAAAATTAGTTCAACATTTTCGAGCTCCCATTTTTTAAAATCAAGTACACAAGTCTTGTTAGAAGTTAAGTCCTATATTTATTTTAGGAAAAAAAGAGGCACAATGTAAAATTAAAATTGCATCCTTAAATATCCGTTAGAAGTCATAGCTGAAACCAAGGGGTGACTGTGGAGTTTAGGATCCGAATTCCTATAACAGATGAAACATCTACCTTTAACTTTTTACTTTTGACACGATTGGGTGCAGACAACATGTCAAAGCCCATATTTCTTAAGTTTAACTACTTTTGCTCAAGTAAGGTGTCATGTATCAATTTGTCAACACTGCCACTGGTCAAAATTTTGGTCTGTAATCTTTGTGAATAGAAAGGTTACAACTTTCAACTATAATAACGTGTCTTGTTTTTTTATTTCGACTATTGTTATTTATTATCAGCGGTCTCGGTCTCGGTCTCGGTCTCGGTCTCGGACCATATTGGTCTCGGTCTCGGTCCGCCTTGAAGGGGCTGGTCTCGGTCTCGGTCTCGGTCTCGAATCTTCAGGTCTCGGTCTTGGTCTCGGTCTCGGACTATCCGGTCTCGACTACAACACTGCTTTCAATATATATCGACCCTCATCCTAAGTGGTGCATATTACTCTGACGTTATCATGACGTCATCGGGTGTCAAATTACAAGCGATTTTCGTTAAAAAAATTACGATCTTCTCACACCTATAACTCTTGAACAAATTGATCAATTATGTTCCAACCTTATAATCAGTTGACCATTAATCGATAAACATTTTTTGTCGTGTACGTGAATTCGCTTGACCTTTACTTCCGGTTCTACTGGGAGGTTAAAGTTAAGTGAATTTAAAATGAAGAAATTAGCCTGAAATCAAAACAAAGCACAATTTCTTCAGAACGGAATACGGTATGATCATAAAACCTAGTGTGAACCTGTACCATGTTAAAAAGATGTCATAAATGTTGTTACGTCTCATGACATCATCAGATATCAAATTACCAGCGATTTGATGGCACGATTTGACAAAATAGTTTGACCTTGTCTCTTGAACTAAACAGAGTATCGTGTTCATTTTTTTCGTGAGGTTGTAGACGGTGCCTTGAGCAACATTTCTTATTCCCGGGCACAAAACTGCTTGACCTTTACTTCCGGTGTTACCGGAAGTGCAATAGAAATTGAATCTTACTCTAAAACGGAAGAATTTTACTACAGACAAATACATTATGGAAGTGTTAAGTGAGGAATGCCAATCGCAAACACATCATTTTGACGTCATCGCACAAAAGGGCGCCCTCTAGCGGCACATCAAAACAGTTTAATTTTTCAAAATGTTAAAATCCTCAATCCAATTTTAATAAAATTGCCCCAATATATCCCGTGAGCAACCACAAAAAATAATTTGCAAGGTTTCATAATCATGACGTCATCGACCGGAAGTTACTGTAGGGAGAATTCAACACTGATCATTTTATTTTTAATTTAAATCCATCATATGATCCCTGTCTCATGACTTTGTTTTTTGCCAAATAAAATGACATCTGTTACACTTAATATTGACCTTTTGCTTCCAAATACTGTGACGTCATCAAACCGGAAGTTAGGTGTTATTATTACATACACTTCAATTCCATATTCCAATCCGTTATTTCTACTTAATGATAAACAAGTGTCCTCCCTTCTTTTTTTGACTGATTACGTCTTGAAACCGGAAATGACTTGTACGTGTACCTAAATGTTTACTGAAATTTAACATACCCTAAAAGACGTATTCCTTTAGTACAAAATAATTGGTACTGGAAATGTTAAAGTCCTTTTTTTCGTGCCAAAAGCATATTCATAACTTAACTGGACAATATCTAATGAAAAAGTTGTCTACCCGACCACTCTGCGTTTGTAACATCAAACGCGAACCTCTAGTTGAGTGGTCGGGCACAACCCGACCACTCTTTGGATCTGTTACGATTAATCTTTCTTTGAGTGGTCGGGCACAACCCGACCACTCTTTGGATTTGTTGCGATTAATCTTTCTTTCTTTCTTTCTTTCTTTTTTTTTCCGTACAGCACGTTTCCGCGGGTTTTCTCCTAAACGGTATATGATATGAACTTGTAACTATTAGCATATATTGACCCTCATTCCGAGTAGTGCATATTACACGACGTCATGATGACGTCATCGGGTGTCAAATTACAAGCGATTTTCGTTGAAAAAATGACGATCTTCTTCCATCTATAACTCTTCAACAAAACGATCAATTATGCTCCAACCTTGTAATCAGATAGACCATAAATTGATAAACATTTTTTGTTGTGTACGTGAACTTGCTTGACCTTTACTTCCGGGTCTACCGGAAGGTCAAAGTTAGGTGAATTCAAAATGAAGACGTAAGCTTGAAATCCAAACAAAGCAAAATTTCTTCCAAACACTTTACAGTATGATCCTAAAACCTAGTGTGAACTTGCACCATGTAATGAAGATATTATACATTTTGTTACGTCATCATGACGTCATCAGGTATCAAATTACAAGCGATCTAAGGGCAAATTTGGACAAAATAGTTTGCGTTATATCTTTTGAACTAAATAGAGTATCGTGTTCGTTTTTTCGTGAGGTTGTAGACTATGCCATGAGAAACATTTCGTGTTCCCGGACGCAAAACCGCTTGACCTTTACTTCCGGTGTTACCGGAAGTGCAATAAAAACTGAATATAACTCAAAAGCGGAAGTATTTTACTACAGACATATATATTATGAAAGTGTTTAGTGAGGAATGCAAGACGCAAAAAACAGTGTGATGACGTCAACATCCGAAAGGGCGCCCTCTATCGGCACATAAAATAGTTTTCCTTCTTTAATTTTAAAACCATCAGTCCAAATTTTACCAAATCACCCCTTGATATTCTCTGATTAACCACAGATAACTTGGCAAGGTTTCAAATTCATGAGGCCATCAGGCCAGAAGTTACTTTAAGGAGAATTTGAAAAGGATCATAGTTTTAATTTAATAATTCTATCATTTGATCCCTGTCATATCTTCGAAGTCCAAATAATGATATCCATTACAATGTTCACTTTTGGATCTCTAATGCTGTGACGTCATCAAACCGGGAGTTAGGTGCTATTAGTACGTCATCAAACCGGAAGTTAAGTGTTATTAATTCAAACAATTATATTTCCCAAATTTTCATACGTTACTACTTTACAATGACAAATTCTCCTCTCCGAACTTTAGCAGTATTCACTAACTGTTTTGACTGATGACGTCATCAAACAAGAAATAACTTTTTTTGTGCACGTAGAATGTTTACTGAAATTTATCACACCGTTAAAGATATCTTTTTGAAACATTGATTGTACTTGAAGGGATTTAATTTCCTGATCCTTTTTTCTACATAAACATATATTCCTAACTTAACTGGGCAGTGTATAATGAAAAGGCTGTCCGCCCGACCACTCTGCGTTTGTAACTCAACAAACGCCAAACTCTAGTTGAGTGGTCGGGCACAACCCGACCACTCTTTGGATCTGTTACGATTAATCTTTCTTTCTTTCTTTCTTTTTTTTTCCGGACAATACTTCTCCGCGGGTTTTCTCTTAAACGGTATATGGTATGAACTTGTAACTTTCAATATATATCGACCCTCATCCGAAGTGGTGCATATTACTCTGACGTCATGATTACGTCATAGGGTGTCAAATTACAAGTGATTTTATCTGAAAAAGTGACCAATTACTTTCACCTATAACTCTTGAACTAAACAATCAATGATGTTTGTTTTCTGTACTCAGATAGACCATTAATCGCTTAACAATTTTTGTAGTGTACGTGAACTCGCTTGACCTTTACTTCCGGGTCTACCGGAAGGTCAAAGTTAGGTGAATTCAAAATGAAGACGTTAGCCTGACATCAAAACAAAGCAGCATTTCTTCCGAACGGTTCACGGTATGATCACAAAACCTTGTGTGAACTTGTACCGTGTTACGAAGATGTTGTACATTTTGTTACGTCATCATGACGTAATCAGGTATCAAATTACAAGCAATTTAAGGGCAAACTTTGACAAAATAGTTTGCGTTATATCTTTTTGAACTAAATAGAGTATCGTGTTCGTTTTTTCGTGAGGTTGTAGACTATGCCGTGAGAAACATTTCATGTTCCTGGACGCAAAACCGCTTGACCTTTACTTCCGGTGTTACCGGAAGTGCAATAAAAACTGAATATTACTCAAAAGCGGAAGCATTTCACTACAGACATATATATTATGAAAGTGTATAGTGAGGAATGCAAGACGCAAAAAACAGTGTGATGACGTCATCATCCGAAAGGGCGCCCCCTATCGGCACATAAAATATAGTTTCCCGTCTGTAATTGTAAAACTACCCGTCCAAATTTTACCAAATCGCCCCTTGTCATTCTCTGATTAACCACAGATAAGGTGGCAAGGTTTCAAATTCATGACGTCATCAGACCGGAAGTTACTTTAAGGAGAATTCGAAAATGATCAAAGTTTAAATTTATTTTTATCATTTGATCCATGTCATATCTTCGAAGTCCAAATAATGATATCCATTACAATGTTCACCTTTGGATCTCTAATGATGTGACGTCATCAAACCGGAAGTTAGGTGTTATAAATACTTCGTCAAACCGGAAGTTAGGTGATATTAATACAAACAATTATATTTCCCATATTTTCATACGTTATTTAATTTTAAAATGACAAATTATCCTCTCCGAACTTTATCAGTATTCACTAACCATTTTTGACTGATGACGTCATCAAACTAGAAATAACTTTTTGTGCACATAGAATGTTTACTGAAGTTTATCACACCGTTAAAGATACCTTTTTGAAACATTGATTGTACTTGAAGGGATTTAATTTCGTGATCCTTTTTTCTACATATATTCCTAAGTTAACTGGGCAGTGTATAATGAGAAGGCTGTCCGCCCGACCACTCTGCGTTTGTAACTCAACAAACGCGAAACTCTATTTAAATATGTAATTGAGTGGTCGGGCACAACCCGACCACTCTTTGGATCTGTTACGATTAATTGAGTGGTCGGGCACAACCCGACCACTCTTTGGATCTGTTACGATTAATCTTTCTTTCTTTCTTTCTTTTTTTTTTTTTCCGGACAATACTTCTCCGCGGGTTTTCTCTTAAACGGTATATGATATGAACTTGTAACTTTCAATATATATCGACCCTCATCCGAAGTGGTGCATATTACTCTGACGTCACGATTACGTCATCGGGTGTCAAATTACAAGCGATTTTAGAGGAAAAAAGAGCCAAATACTTTCACCTATAACTCTTAAACAAAATGATCAAATATGTTCCAACTTTGTAATCAGATAGACCATGAGGTGATCAACACTTTTTGTCATGTACGTGAACTCGCTTGACCTTTACTTCCGGGTCCACCGGAAGGTCAAAATTACGTGAATTGAAAATGAAGACTTTAGCCTGAAATCAAAACAAAGCACAATTTCTTCCACACGGTTTACGGTATGATCATAAAACCTACTGTGAACTTGTACCATGTTACGAAGATGTTATAACTGTTGTTACGTCATCATGACGTCATCAGGTATCAAATTACAAGCGATTTGATTGCACGATTTGACAAAATACTTTGACCTATATCTCTTGAACTAAATAGGGTATCGTGTTCGTTTTTTCGTGAGGTTGTAGACGGTGCCTTGAGCAACATTTATTATTCCTGGGCACAAAACTGCTTGACCTTTACTTCCGGTGTTACCGGAAGTGCAATAGAAACTGAATCTAACTCTAAAACGAAAGCATTTTCGTACAGACAAATACATTATGGAAGTGTTAAGTGAGGAATGCCAATCACAAAAACATTATTTTGACGTCATCCACGAAAGGGCGCCCTCCAGCGGTACATGGAAAACAGTTTAATCTTTTAAAATGTTAAAACCCTCAATCAAATTTTTATGATATAATTGCCCCTATATATCCCGTGAGCAACCACAAATGAATTTCCAAGGTTTCATAATCATGACGTCATCAGACCGGAAGTTACTGTAGGGAGAATTCAACAATGACCATTTTATGTGTAAAGTTAAATCCATCATTTGATCCCTGTCTCATGACTTTGTTTTTTGCCCCCCCCCCAAAAAAAAATGACATCTGTTACACTTTATATTGACCTTTTGCTTCCAAATACTGTGACGTCATCAAACTGGAAGTTAGCTGTTATTATTACATACACTTAATTTCCATATTTCCATGCGTTATTTTTACTTAATGGTAAACAAGTGTCCTCCCTTCCCTGTTTTGACTGATGACGCCATCAAACCGGAAATAACTTGTACTCAAACTGTTTACTGAAATTTATCACACCTTAAAAGACGCATTCTTTTTGTAAAAAAAATAATTGGTACTGGAAATGTTGAAGTTCTTGGTCCTTTTTTTCTGACATAAACATATTCATAACTGAATTGGACAATGTCTAATGAAATAGTTGTCTACCCGACCACTCTGCGTTTGTAACAACAAACGCGAACCTCTAGTCTTTCTTTCTTTCTTTCTTTCATTTTTTTTTTCCGGACAATACTTCTCCGCGGGTTTTCTCTTAAACGGTATATGGTATGAACTTGTAACTTTCAATATATATCGACCCTCATCCCTAGTGGTGCATATTACTCTGACGTCATGATTACGTCATCAGGTGTCAAATTACAAGTGATTTTATCTGAAAAAGTGACCAATTACTTTCACCTATAACTCTTGAACTAAATATTCAATGATGTTTGTATTCTGCAATCAGATAGACCATTAAACGCTTAACAGTTTTTGTCGTGTACGTGAACTCGCTTGACCTTTACTTCCGGGTCTACCGGAAGGTCAAAGTTAGGTGAATTCCAAATGAAGACGTTAGCCTGACATCAAAACAAGGCAACATTTCTTCCAAACGGTTCACGGTATGATCACAAAACCTTGTGTGAACTTGTACCGTGTTACGAAGATGTTATAACTGTTGTTACGTCATCATGACGTCATCAGGTATCAAATTACAAGCGATTTGATTGCACGATTTGACAAAATACTTTGACCTATATCTCTTGAACTAAATAGGGTATCGTGTTCGTTTTTTCGTGAGGTTGTAGACGGTGCCTTGAGCAACATTTATTATTCCCGGGCACAAAACTGCTTGACCTTTACTTCCGGTGTTACCGGAAGTGCAATAGAAACTGAATCTAACTCTAAAACGAAAGCATTTTCGTACAGACAAATACATTATGGAAGTGTTAAGTGAGGAATGCCAATCACAAAAACATTATTTTGACGTCATCCACGAAAGGGCGCCCTCCAGCGGTACATGGAAAACAGTTTAATCTTTTAAAATGTTAAAACCCTCAATCAAATTTTTATGATATAATTGCCCCTATATATCCCGTGAGCAACCACAAATGAATTTGCAAGGTTTCATAATCATGACGTCATCAGACCGGAAGTTACTGTAGGGAGAATTCAACAATGACCATTTTATGTGTAAAGTTAAATCCATCATTTGATCCCTGTCTCATGACTTTGTTTTTTGCTCCCCCCCAAAAAAAAAAATGACATCTGTTACACTTTATATTGACCTTTTGCTTCCAAATACTGTGACGTCATCAAACTGGAAGTTAGCTGTTATTATTACATACACTTAATTTCCATATTTCCATGCGTTATTTTTACTTAATGATAAACAAGTGTCCTCCCTTCCCTGTTTTGACTGATGACGCCATCAAACCGGAAATAACTTGTACTCAAACTGTTTACTGAAATTTATCACACCTTAAAAGACGCATTCTTTTTGTAAAAAAAATAATTGGTACTGGAAATGTTGAAGTTCTTGGTCCTTTTTTTCTGACATAAACATATTCATAACTTAATTGGACAATGTCTAATGAAATAGTTGTCTACCCGACCACTCTGCGTTTGTAACAACAAACGCGAACCTCTAGTTGAGTGGTCGGGCACAACCCGACCACTCTTTGGATTTGTTGCGATTAATCTTTCTTTCTTTCTTTCTTTTTTTTTCCGGACAATACTTCTCCGCGGGTTTTCTCTTAAACGGTATATGGTATGAACTTGTAACTTTCAATATATATCGACCCTCATCCAAAGTGGTGCATATTACTCTGACGTCATGATTACGTCATCAGGTGTCAAATTACAAGTGATTTTATCTGAAAAAGTGACCAATTACTTTCAGCTATAACTCTTGAACTAAATTATCAATGATGTTTGTATTCTGTAAGCAGATAGACCATTAATCGCTTAACATTTTTTGTCATGTACGTGAACTCGCTTGACCTTTACTTCCGGGTCTACCGGAAGGTCAAAGTTAGGTGAATTCAAAATGAAGACGTTAGCCTGACATCAAAACAAAGCAACATTTCTTCCAAACGGTTCACGGCATGATCACAAAACCTTGTGTGAACTTGTATCATGTTACAAAGATGTTATAAATTTTGTTACGTCATCATGACGTCATCAGGTATCAAATTACAAGCGATTTAAGGACAAATTTTGACCAAATAGTTTGCGTTATATCTTTTGAACTAAATAGAGTATCGTGTTCGTTTTTTCGTGAGGTTGTAGACTATGCCGTGAGAAACATTTCTTGTTTCCGGACACAAAACCGCTTGACCTTTACTTCCGGTGTTACCGGAAGTGCAATAAAAACTGAATATAACTCAAAAGCGGAAACATTTTACCACAGACATATATATTATGCAAGTGTTTAGTGAGAAATGCAAGTCATAAAAAACAGTGTGATGACGTCATTCATCCGAAAGGGCGCCACTAGCGGCACATAAAATAGTGTTTATTTTCTTTAATCTGAAGACCATCGGTTCCAATTTTACCAAATCGCCCCTTGATATTTTTTGATTAACCACAGATAACTTGGCAAGGTTTCAAATTCATGACGTCTTCAGACCGGAAGTTACGTCTATGAGAATTTGAAAACGATGATATTATAAATTGAATGCTATCATTTGATCCATGTCGTATATCTTCGTAGCCCAAATAGCGATATCCATAAAAATGTGAATATTTTGCTTCCAAATACTAGTGACGTCATCAAACCGGAAGTTAGGCGTTATAAATACATACAATTATATTTTTTATATTTCCGTACGTTAATTATCTTCACAATAGACATTTATCCACTCCGAACTAAATCAGTTTTCACTTCCCGTTTTTTTTTTTAATAATGACGTCATCAAACCAGAAATAACTCGTATGTGTACATAAAATGTTTACGGAAATTTATCACACCGTTTAAAGATGCATTTTTTTAAGCAAAATAATTCATTGTGATGAAAAGGATTTAATTTCGTGATCCTTTGTTATTGCATAAACATATTCATAACTTAACTCGGCAGTTTTTTATGAAAAAAATTGCCTGCCCGACCACTCTGCGTTTGTAACAACAAACGCGAACCTCTAGTTCTTTCTTTCTTTCTTTCTTTCTTTTTTCCGGACAATACTTCTCCGCGGGTTTTCTCTTAAACGGTATATGGTATGAACTTGTAACTTTCAATATATATCGACCCTCATCCGAAGTGGTGCATATTACTCTGACGTCATGATTACGTCATAGGGTGTCAAATTACAAGTGATTTTATCTGAAAAAGTGACCAATTACTTTCACCTATAACTCTTGAACTAAACAATCAATGATGTTTGTATTCTGTAATCAGATAGACCATTAATCGCTTAACAGTTTTTGTTGTGTACGTGAACTCGCTTGACCTTTACTTCCGGGTCTACCGGAAGGTCAAAGTTAGGTGAATTCAAAATGAAGACGTTAGCCTGACATCAAAACAAAGCAGCATTTCTTACGAACGGTTCACGGTATGATCACAAAACCTTGTGTGAACTTGTACCATGTTACGAAGATGTTGTACATTTTGTTACGTTATCATGACGTAATCAGGTATCAAATTACAAGCGATTTAAGGGCAAACTTTGACAAAATAGTTTGCGTTATATCTTTTGAACTAAATAGAGTATCGTGTTCGTTTTTTCGTGAGGTTGTAGACTATGCCGTGAGAATTATTTCATGTTCCCGAACGCAAAACCGCTTGGCCTTTACTTCCGGTGTTACCGGAAGTGCAATAAAAACTGAATATAACTCAAAAGCGGAAGCATTTCACTACAGACATATATATTATGAAAGTGTATAGTGAGGAATGCAAGACGCAAAAAACAGTGTGATGACGTCATCATCCGAAAGGGCGCCCCCTATCGGCACATAAAATATAGTTTCCCTTCTGTAATTGTAAAACTATCCGTCCAAATTTTACCAAATCGCCCCTTGACATTCTCTGATTTATCACAGATAAGGTGGCAAGGTTTCAAATTCATGACGTCACCAGACCGGAAGTTACTTTAAGGAGAATTCGAAAAAGATCAAAGTTTTAATTTATTTCTATCATTTGATCCCTGTCATATCTTCGAAGTCCAAATAATGATATCCATTACAATGTTCACCTTTGGATCTCTAATGCTGTGACGTCATCAAACCGGAAGTTAGGTGTTATAAATACGTCGTCAAACCGGAAGTTATGTGATATTAATACAAACAATATTTTTCCCATATTTTCATACGTTATTTAATTTTAAAATGACAAATTATCCTCTCCGAACTTTATCAGTATTCACTAACCATTTTTGACTGATGACGTCATCAAACTAGAAATAACTTTTTGTGCACATAGAATGTTTACTGAAGTTTATCACACCGTTAAAGATACCTTTTTGAAACATTGATTGTACTTGAAGGGATTTAATATCGTGATCCTTTTTTCTACATATATTCCTAACTTAACTGGGCAGTGTATAATGAGAAGGCTGTCCGCCCGACCACTCTGCGTTTGTAACTCAACAAACGCGAAACTCTAGTTGAGTGGTCGGGCACAACCCGACCACTCTTTGGATCTGTTACGATTAATCTTTCTTTCTTTCTTTCTTTCTTTCTTTCTTTCTTTCTTTCTTTTTTTTTCCGGACAATACTTCTCCGCGGGTTTTCTCTTAAACGGTATATGGTATGAACTTGTAACTTTCAATATATATCGACCCTCATCCGAAGTGGTGCATATTACTCTGACGTCATGATTACGTCATCAGGTGTCAAATCACAAGTGATTTTATCTGAAAAAGTGACCAATTACTTTCACCTATAACTCTTGAACTAAACATTCAATGATGTTTGTATTCTGTAATCAGATAGACCATTAAACGCTTAAAAGTTTATGTCGTGTACGTGAACTCGCTTGACCTTTACTTCCGGGTCTACCGGAAGGTCAAAGTTAGGTGATTTCAAAATGAAGACGTCAGCCTGACATCAAAACAAAGCAACATTTTTTCCGAACGGTTCACGGTATGATCACAAAACCTTGTGTGAACTTGTACCATGTTACGAAGATGCTATAAATATTGTTACGTCATCATGACGTCATCGGGTATCAAATTACAAGTGATTTAAGGGCAAATTTGGACAAAATAGTTTGCGTTATATCTTTTGAACTAAATAGAGTATCGTGTTCGTTTTTCCGTGAGGCTGTAGACTATGCCGTGAGAAACATTTCATGTTACTGGATGCAAAACCGCTTGACCTTTACTTCCGGTGTTACCGGAAGTGCAATAAAAACTGAATATAACTCAAAAGTGGAAGCATTTTACTACAGACACATATATTATGTAAGTGTTTAGTGAGGAATGCAAGACGCAAAAAACAGTGTGATGACGTCAACATCCGAAAGGGCGCCCCCTATCGGCACATATAATAGAGTTTCCCTTCTTTAATTTTAAAACCATCCGTCCAAATTTTACCAAATCACCCCTTGATATTCTCTGATTAACCACAGATAACTTGGCAAGGTTTCAAATTCATGACATCATCAAACCGGAAGTTACTTTAAGGAGAATTTGAAAAGGATCATAGTTTTAATTTAATTCTATCATTTGATCCCGAAGTCCAAATAATGATATCCATTACAATGTTCACCTTTGGATCTCTAATGCTGCGACGTCATCAAACCGGAAGTTAGGTGTTATTAATACAAACAATTATATTTCCCATATTTTCATACGTTATTTTAACTTTACAATGAAAAATGATCCTCTCCGAACTTTATCAGTATTCACTAACGGTTTTTGACTGATAACGTAATCAAACCAGAAATAACTTTTTTTTGTGCACATAGAATGTTTACTGAATTTATCACACCGTTAAAGATATCTTTTTGAAACATCGATTGTACTTGAAGGGATTTAATTTCGTGATCCTTCTTTCGTGATCCTTTTTTAACTGGGCAGTGTATAAATGAAAAGGCTGTCCGCCCGACCACTCTGCGTTTGTAACTCAACAAACGCGAAACTTTAGTTGGCTTTTCCGCATTGTTGCGGAAAAGCCTTTCTTTTTGTTCTGATTTTTGGCTTTTCCGCAAAGTTGCGGAAAAGCCTTTGTTTTTGTTCTCATTTTTTTTTTTTTTTTTTTTTTTTTTTGGCTTCTTCTTTTTGTCGCCTAAATCCCATAGACTTTGTGCACGTTTTTTCTCATCGCCACTTTTGGCATTAATCTTTGTCATACATCATTCAAAGTTAGCATAAGCATAGTCCCTATAGCAAAGATGTGTCCCGAAGATTGACGTCATGGTGACGTCATCGACTAATTTATTATAGATTTTTGAATATTTAATTTTTCCCATAGACTTTGTACACAGAAATTAAAAAAAAATTGTCTATTTGCAAAGGGCATTTTTGACTCTTTGCCAGTAATTCATTTACACCAGTCTTTGTCTAAGCAAAGACCCTAATTTAAACAACATTGTGTAATGATGACGTCATGATGACGTCATCAGGTGTGTGTTTATAGGCAATTAAATTGTGACACTTTTAATATTAAAAAATGCATAAGAAATCAACCGTACGCGTCCGCAGCATTTTGTTGCCGGCAAGTGGTAGAATAGGTTGAGGTCTTTATTTCATTCAGTGTGCGTGAAATCACGTGACCCTTGCTTCCGGTCGAAAAAGGCCAAAACCGGAAGTGGCTTATTATTTAAAAATGGTAATAGATATGAACTTGCTTTTAACGGTGTTAGTCTCTTGGCCGATAGTATTCTTCAAATCATCTACCGATGACGTCATGCAATCTTCGAGCGCCCTCTAGCGACAGGTTGAAAATTAGCAAAAATGTATTTTGAATAGATGTCTATGGCGAAGTTTGTCGGAATCACCTAAATATTGGTGTATATGATGACCTTGACCCACTTAAGACGTGTGCGAAGTTTTAGGCGAATGACGTCATCAGACCGGAAGTTATAATAAAAAGACCCTTTTTTATTTGAAAATTCCTGAAAAATCAACCATGGCAGTTTTTATATTTGTTTTTACTTTAATTGTCGATTGAAGGGTAGGTCTAAAACATTTCAAAGTTTCGAGGCGATAAGCGAACTCGAACATACCCTGCGCACGCTTAAAACTTCACGTTGACAATACCTCTGCTTCAAAACATGCACAGGACAGGACGTCCACAATGTACATGTACATGCATTGCACGTACGTTGTACATAGGCACATAATCGTATGTCAGTCAGCCTACAGCGCACGTGTTGCTGAGGTCAAATCCTGTCCACATTGACCGTTTTAACTTTGACAGATTTTATGTTCATGCATGCGCATAGACAGGGACGTATTATAGCACTTTTGGCATTAATCTTTGTCAGATATCATTGAAAGTTGGCATAAGCATAGTCCCTATAGCCAAGATATGTCCCGAAGAGTGACGTCATTGTGACGTCATCAAGTGATTTATTATGGATTTATGAATAATTAATTTTTCTCATAGACTTTGTACACAGCTTTCTCCACAAGTCTTTCCCTATACAATTTATCTTACTGAGTAGTTCTGAACTTCGGCTGAGTATTACTATGAGAAGGAAAAAGAAATCGTATTTCTTTACGCCTGTCATTTGATTGAAAATATTCCCAAGAGTTAGAATAGCAAGTAATATTTTATAAAAATGTTTCAGTTTAAAGGAAAATCACGCATTTGAAGGTGCAGTTTTTCTGCTGTGGGATTTTTAACCTATTGACTTTGTACACGTTTTCAAGCCACCATTTTCATAACTTGGCGATCTAAAATCGTCATCAAAGTTACAGCCAAGGAAGACCCTCATACAAAAATTATGCCAAGACTATGACGTCACGATGACGTCATCACCTAATGTTTTTATTGATTTTTGAAAATTTACGTACATATTGTGAAGTCATATCTACAGAAATGTAAGTCTGATTGGGTTGAAACTTGGTATGTGGTTATACCAGGATGTGTTATAGATTAAAAATGAGGTGACGTCATGATGACGTCATCCTGAGATTTTATATGAATATTTATTTGTTTGGACCTTTTAGCCATATCTCCCGAACGCAACATAGAAAATGCAAAATTCTTTTTTGCATTTGGTCTGTTATGTAATAGCTTTTCGCACAAAACTGGAAAAATGTGTGACGTCATCATGACGTCATCAAAATGCGATTTTTCAAAACTCATATAAGGAAAGGTCCAATTGTCATGAAACTTGGTGGGTAGGTAGTTAATCATACTAGTATGCAAAGTTCGAAGTGACGTCAGGATGACGTCATCAAAAACTTTAAAAAATATTTGTGGATTTTCAAAGTGCGTTTTGGACTCTTTTGCCAGTAATTTATTTACACCACTCTTTGTCCAAGCAAAGACCTTGTACACACGCACATACATCATATTGCCGAGGTCAAATCCTGTCCACAGTGACCATTTTAGCCGATTTTCGGCTAACTTTGACAGATTTTATGTTCATGCATATTCAGGGATATTATTGATTAAAAAAATTCATAATGCGGAAAAGCCCTATGTTCTGTTGCAAACAGACATAGACCTCTAGTTGGCTTTTCCGCAAAAATGCGGAAAAGCCTTTCTTTTTGTTCTGATTTTTTTTCTTTCTTCTTCTTCTTCTTCTTCTTCTTTTTTCCCAAAACCCCATAGACTTTGTACACGTTTATTCTACACGCCACTTTTGCCCTTAAACTTTGTTGCATATCGTTCAAACTTTGCATAGACATAGTCCATACAGCATAGATGTGTGCGGACGAGTGACGTCATGATGACGTCATCATGGGTCACGTGACGTCATCATTAATATGCATATTACAAAGTCCTATATCTACAGAACTGTCAGTCCGATTGAGTTGAAACTTGGTATGTAGGTGGATCGGGATGTGTTATAGACAAAAATTGAGGTGACATCATCATGACGTCATCGTGTGATTTTATATAGATTTTTGAAGTTTTGGACCTTTAAGCCATATCTCACTAACGCAATATGATAAATTCAAAATTCTTTTTGTATTAGGTTCGCTGGGCATTAGATAAATGCACAAAATTTGGAAAAATGTGTGACGTCATAATGACGTCAGCAAAAATGCGATTTTTCGAAAAACATATAAGGGAATGTCCGATCGTCTTGAAACTTGGTGGGTGGGTAGATAATAACACTAGTACACAAAATCTTGAATGACGTCACGATGACGTCATCGGTCGATTTTTAAAGATTTTTTTAAAATTGCCAATTTTATTCTGCTTACAAAATTCAACACTTTTATTAATCTGATTTTTTCCAAACTTGGTACAGACTAAAACCACAATAAAATAATGAGCACTGCCAAGTATTGTTACGATGACGTCATCATTAGACACGTGACGTCATTGTTAACTTGTATATTTTAAGCCCCTATATCTCATGAACAGTACATCCGATTGGGTTGAAACTTGGTATGGGGGTAGGCCGGGATGTGTTACAAATAAATATTGAGGTGACGTCATCATGACGTCATCGTGTGATTTTATATAGATTTTTGAAGTTTTGAACCTTTAA
The DNA here is from genome assembly GCF_015706575.1 of Patiria miniata. NCBI lineage: Eukaryota > Metazoa > Echinodermata > Asteroidea > Valvatida > Asterinidae > Patiria > Patiria miniata. Next base: position 12,090,779 of record NW_024037071.1, on the reverse strand, counting down.
GCCATATATCACGAACCCAATATGTTACATTTAAAATTCTTTTTGTATTAGGTTTGTTAGGCAATAGGTATATGCGCATATTTTGAAAAATGTGTGTCATCAAACATGCGCTTTTTTGAAACACATATAAGATAATGTCCGATCGTCACGAAACTTGGTGGGTGGGTAGATAATAACACTAGTACACAATATCTTAAATGACGTCAAGATGACGTCATCAGTAGATTTGTTTACGATTTTTTAATATTGCCAATTTATTCTGCTTACAAAATTTAACACTTTCATTAATCCGATTGTTTTCAAACTTTGTACAGACTAAAACCGCAATAAAATAATGAGCACTGCCGAATATTGTCACAATGACGTATTCATTAGACATGTGACGTCATCGTTTGTATATTTTAAGCCCCTATATCTCATCAACAGTGATTTAGATTGGGTTGAAACTTGGTATGGGGGCAGGCCGGGATGTGTTACAAATAAATATTGAGCTGACGTCATAATGACGTCATCTTGTGATTATATATATTTTATATATGACAAATGCAATATGCCAAAATCAAATTTCCATTTGAATGAGGTTTGTTAGACAAAACGTAAATGCACACAGTTTTGCACAAAACAGAAAAAACATGACCTCAAAAAAAACATCATGCGGAAAAGCCCTATGTTCTGTTGCAAACAGACATAGACCTCTAGTTTTTCTTTCTTCTTCTTCTTCTTCTTCTTCTTCTTCTTTTTTTCCCAAAACCCCATAGACTTTGTACACGTTTATTCTACACGCCACTTTTGGCAATAATCTTTGTCAGACATCATTCAAAGTTAGCATAAGCATAGTCCCTATAGCAAAGATGTGTCCCGAAGGTTGACGTCATGCTGACGTCATCAACTAATTTATAATAGATTTTTGAATATTTAATTTTTCCCATAGACTTTGTACACAGAAATTTACAAAAAAATTGTCGATTTTCAAAGGGCATTTTTGACTCCTTGCCAGTAATTCGTTTGCACCAATTTTTGTCCAAGCAAAGACCCTAATTCAAACAACATTATGTGTTGATGACGTCATGATGACGTCATCCGGTGTGTATTTATAGGCAATTAAGTTGTGACACTTTTAATATTTAAAAATGCATAAGAAATCAACCGTACGCGTCCGCAGCATTCTGTTGCCGGCAAGTGGTAGATTAGGTTAAGGTCTTTATTTCATTCAGTGTGCGTGAAATCACGTGACCCTTGCTTCCGGTCGAAAAAGGCCCAAACCGGAAGTGGCTTATTACTTAAAAATGGTAATATAAATGAACTTGCTTTTAACAGTGTTAGTCTCTTGGCCGATAGAATTCTTCAAATCATCTACCGATGACGTCATGCAATCTTCGAGCGCCCTCTAGCGACAGGTTGAAAATTAGCAAAAATGTATTTTGAATAGATGTCTGTGGCGAAGTTTGTCGGAATCGCCTAAATATTGGTGTATATAATGACCTTGACCCACTTAAGACGTGTGCGATGTTTTAGGCAAATGACGTCATCAGACCGGAAGTTATAATAAAAAGACCCTTTTTCATTTGAAAATTCCTGAAAAATCAACCATGGCAGTTTTTATATTTGTTTTTACTTTAATTGTCGATTGAAGGGTAGGTCTAAAACATTTCAAAGTTTCGAGGCGATAAGCGAACTCGAACATACCCTGCGCACGCTTAAAACTTCACGTTGACAAAACCTCTGCTTCAAAACATGCACAGGACAGGACGTCCACTGTATGTACATGTACATGCACGTACGTTGTACATAAGCACATACATCGTATGTCAGTCAGCCTGCAGCGCACGTGTTGCTGAGGTCAAATCCTGTCCACAGTGACCGTTTTAGCCGATTTTCAGCTAACTTTGACAGATTTTATGTTAATGCATGCGCATAGACAGGGACGTATTATAGAACTTTTGGCATCAATCTTTGTCAGACATCATTGAAAGTTGGCATAAGCATAGTCCCTATAGCCAAGATGTGTCCCGAAGAGTGACGTCATGATGACGTCATCAAGTGATTTATTATGGATTTATGAATAATTATTTTTTCTCATAGACTTTGTACCCAGCTTTCTCCACAAGTCTTTCCCTATACAACACTGATATATCTTACTGAGTAGTTCTGAACTTCGGCTGAGAATTACTATGAGAAGGAAAAAGAAATCGTACTGTTTTACGCCTGTCATTTGATTGAAAATATTCCCAAGAGTTAGAATAGCAAGTAATATTTTATAAAAATGTTTCAGTTGAAAGGAAAATCACTAATTTAAAGGTGCAGTTTTTCTGCTGTGGGATTTTTAACCCATTGACTTTGTACACGTTTTCAAGCCACCATTTTCATAACTTGGCGATCTGGAATCGTCATCAAAGTTACAGCCAAGAAAGACCCTCATACAAAAATTATACCAAGACTATGACATCATGATGACGTCATTATCAAATGATTTATTATGGATTCATGAATAATTAATTTTTCTCATAGACTTTGTACACAGCTTTCTCCACAAGTCTTTTCCTATACAACACTGATATATCTTACTGAGTAGTTCTGAACTTCGGCTGAGAATTACTATGAGAAGGAAAAAGAAATCGTATTTTTTTACGCCTGTCATTTGATTGAAAATATTCCCAAGAGTCAGAATATCAAGTAATATTTGATAAAAATGTTTCAGTTTAAAGGCAAATCACGTATTTAAAGGTGCAATTTTTCTGCTGTTGGATTTTTAACCCATTGACTTTTATTTGTACACGTTTTCAAGCCACCATTTTTATAACTTGGCGATCTGGAATCGTCATCAAAGTTACAGCCAAGGAAAACCCTCATACAAAAATTCTGCCTAGACTATGACGTCACGATGACGTCATCACCCAATTTTTTTATTGATTGTTGAAAATTTACGTACATATTGTGAAGTCTTATATCTACAGAAATGTAAGTCCGATTGGGTTGAAACTTGGTATGTGGCTATACCAGGATGTGTTATAGATTAAAAATGAGGTGACGTCATAATGACGTCATCCTGAGATTTTATATGAATATTTATTTGTTTGGACCTTTTAGCCATATCTCCCGAACGCAACATGCAAAATGCAAAATTCTTTTGACAGATTTTATGGTCAAGAATATTCAGGGCATATTATTGATTTAAAAAAATCATAATGCGGAAAAGCCCTATGTTCTGTTGCAAACAGACATAGACCTCTAGTTGAGTGGTCGGGCACAACCCGACCACTCTTTGGATCTGTTACGATTAATCTTTCTTTCTTTCTTTCTTTTTTTTTCCGGACAATACTTCTCCGCGGGTTTTCTCTTAAACGGTATATGGTATGAACTTGTAACTTTCAATATATATCGACCCTCATCCGAAGTGGTGCATATTACTCTGACGTCACGATTACGTCATCGGGTGTCAAATTACACGCGATTTTAGAGGAAAAAAGGGCCAAATACTTTCATCTATAACTCTTAAACAAAATGATCAAATATGTTCCAACTTTGTAATCAGATAGACCATTAGGTGATCAACACTTTTTGTCGTGTACGTGAACTCGCTTGACCTTTACTTCCGGGTCCACCGGAAGGTCAAAGTTACGTGAATTGAAAATGAAGACTTTAGCCTGAAATCAAAACAAAGCACAATTTCTTCCACACGGTTTACGGTATGATCATAAAACCTACTGTGAACTTGTACCATGTTACGAAGATAGTATAACTGTTGTTACGTCATCATGACGTCATCAGGTATCAAATTACAAGCGATTTGATTGCACGATTTGACAAAATACTTTGACCTATATCTCTTGAACTAAATAGGGTATCGTGTTCGTTTTTTCGTGAGGTTGTAGACGGTGCCTTGAGCAACATTTATTATTCCCGGGCACAAAACTGCTTGACCTTTACTTCCGGTGTTACCGGAAGTGCAATAGAAACTGAATCTAACTCTAAAACGGAAGCATTTCCGTACAGACAAATACATTATGGAAGTGTTAAGTGAGGAATGCCAATCACAAAAACATTATTTTGACGTCATCCACGAAAGGGCGCCCTCCAGCGGTACATGGAAAACAGTTTAATCTTTTAAAATGTTAAAACCCTCAATCAAATTTTTATGATATAATTGCCCCTATATATCCCGTGAGCAACCACAAATGAATTTGCAAGGTTTCATAATCATGACGTCATCAGACCGGAAGTTACTGTAGGGAGAATTCAACAATGACCATTTTATGTGTTAAGTTAAATCCATCATTTGATCCCTGTCTCATGACTTTGTTTTTTGCCCCCCCCCAAAAAAAAAATGACATCTGTTACACTTTATATTGACCTTTTGCTTCCAAATACTGTGACGTCATCAAACTGGAAGTTAGCTGTTATTATTACATACACTTAATTTCCATATTTCCATGCGTTATTTTTACTTAATGATTAACAAGTGTCCTCCCTTCCCTGTTTTGACTGATGACGCCATCAAACCGGAAATAACTTGTACTCAAACTGTTTACTGAAATTTATCACACCTTAAAAGACGCATTATTTTTGTAAAAAATAATTGGTACTGGAAATGTTGAAGTTCTTGGTCCTTTTTTTCTGACATAAACATATTCATAACTTAATTGGACAATATCTAATGAAATGGTTGTCTACCCGACCACTCTGCGTTTGTAACAACAAACGCGAACCTCTAGTTCTTTCTTTCTTTCTTTCTTTTTTTTTTCCGGACAATACTTCTCAGCGGGTTTACTCCAAAACCGTTCAAGATATAAACTTGTAACTTCGAACACATATCGACCCTGATCCCGAGTAGTGCATATTGTCCTGACGTCATGATGACGTCATCAGGTATCAAATTACAAGCAATTTAGTGTTTCTTTTTTTTAATCATTACAAATCGATATAAAATCAACCGTGAGAGACCGGAGCTTGATTTTAACGGCAGTCAATAGAATAATACTGGGTCTTCAATTTACTTCGTGGGTGTCAAATCATACGACCCTTACTTCCGGTCGAAACCGGTCGAACCCGGAAGTGCCTTGTAATTTAAAAATGGTAAAAGATATGAACGTGCTTTCAACGATGTTGGTCTTCGGCAAGAAAGTACTTTTCGAAACTGTAACCGATGACGTCACGAAATATTAGAGCGCCCTCTAGCGGCAGGTTGAAAAATGTCCAAAATGCATTTTGAATAGATGTATGTGGCGAAGTTTGCTGTAATCTTATAAAAATTAGTATATATGCTGACCTTCATGCAAACAACACATGTGTGAAGTTTGAAGCCGATGACGTCATCAGACCGGAAGTTACAACGAAAAAACTTTTTATTTTTCAAAAATCGCTAAAAAATAAATCGTGAGAGATATAATCTTAAATTGTCCATTAAATGATAGATTAAACATTGGCGTCAATTGTGCCAGGCGCATGGCTTGTCAAATTGTTCACACACGTGACCCGCCGCCGAAAAAAATACCCTAACGGTAGTCCGTCGCTCAAAAATTCAATGAAAGCGTAGAGCTGGGTGTGCGTGAGTACACTGCATGTACAGGACATTGTACATGTACATGCATTCAGTGCAGATCCATTATTTCATCATTGTCATGCTTGTTGGAACGGAGCCAAACACGTGGCGCGTAGTCTTGTACTCAAGACGCTTGGTCTTCTTGGAATGCTAAGATTGTGCCAGAACAATGATTAAACTTTGATATTTTTTATCTTTAAAAATCTATATAAAATCAATAATGAGATCTGTCGTCTTGCTGTTGACGGCAAGTGATAGAGTAAATTAAGGTCTTTATTTTTGAACGTGTACGTTAAATCACATGACCCTTGCTTCCGGTCGAAACCGGAAGTGGCTTATTATTGGCTTATTATTTAAAAGCGGAAATAGATATGAACTTGCTTTCAACGGTGTTAGTCTCTGGCCAGACAATTTTCTTCAAAACTTACCGGTGACGTCATGAAATTCTCGACCGCTCTCTAGCGGCAGGCTTAAGAATGTCCAAAATGCATTTTAAATAAATGTCTGTGGCGAAGTGTTTTGTAATCGCCTGATAACTGGTATATATAATGACCTTCATGCAAACAACACGTGTGAAGTTTGAAGTTGATGACGTCATCAGACCGGAAGTTAAAACGAAAAGACCTTCTATTCTTCAAATCAATCCTGAGAGATATAATCGTTAATTTTCTATTGAATGATAGCTTAAACATTGGCGTCAATTGTTCCAGGTTCGTGACTTGTCTAATTGTTCACACACGTGACCCGCCGCCGACAAAAATACCCTTATAGTAGTCCGTCGCTCAAAAATTCAATGAAAGCATAGCGCTTCGCCGTTCGGCCTCGGCATAGGCCGGGCGCACACGCCCGCTGAACGTGGCCTGTTTTTTCGTTTGCTTTTTGCGGGCGGCGCGTGCATGTGCATGTACATTTTATGGTGTTCTATAGACGCCAAATCTGCGTCGCGTCGTGCTTTCACGTCGTGCCGTCGCGTCGTAACGTCGCGTCGTGCCGTCGTCCGTCGCGTCGTGCCGTCGCCCGTCGCGTCGTGGCGTCGCGTCGTGCCGTCGCCCGTCGCGTCGTGCCGTCGCCCGTCGCGTCGTGCCGTCGCCCGTCGCGTCGTGCCGTCGCGTCGTGCCGTCGCCCGTCGCGTCGTGCCGTCGCCCGTCGCGTCGTGCCGTCGCCCGTCGCGTCGTGCCGTCGCGTCGTGCCGTCGCCCGTCGCGTCGTGCCGTCGCCCGTCGCGTCGTGCCGTCGCCCGTCGCGTCGTGCCGTCGCCCGTCGCGTCGTGCCGTCGCCCGTCGCGTCGTGCCGTCGCCCGTCGCGTCGTGCCGTCGCCCGTCGCGTCGTGCCGTCGCCCGTCGCGTCGTGCCGTCGCCCGTCGCGTCGTGCCGTCGCCCGTCGCGTCGTGCCGTCGCCCGTCGCGTCGTGCCGTCGCCCGTCGCGTCGTGCCGTCGCCCGTCGCGTGACTGTATCTTTCTTGGCAATAGGTGGCGCCTTCATTCTTCATGTACATGTGTTTAATAGAAAGGGGTGTAATCATACATTTCGCCACTACATTTTAAGTTAAATGGAATGGAGTTTGGCCGCCACCATGCATTAAAGTTTTTATCAGACGTGTGTTTTCTTAAAAAGGAGTGGTTGTCTGGCTAGGAAAATAGCAAGGAAGAACCGGTTTTGTGCGAGCAAAATTCAGGGAACAATCTGGGAAATAACTTGTTGGAAAGTTCCAAAGTCATTCCAAGAAAGTTGCCGCCGTGAATAAGGGTTTAAAACAAGGGAGGAGGATGGGATTTGCTATCAGCATCAGCAGGGCCGTTCCTCATTCTTTTCTTTTTATGGGATGTATGATAAAATTGGAGTACGAGGGGCTCTGCGAGCTGATGAATCTTTTTGAAAACATTGTATTTGCAACCAGCTAGGGAAGATTTCCGTTTATTTAAGACTTAGAGGCACTGGTATGGATACCTGTGTAAGTATATGACTAAACTGCCCTTGTTTAGGTTTTTTTCTTTTTTGGAAATTCAGTACGCATAAAGGGAGTAACATCAGTTCCAATGCTGGGTTGCGGTGATGGGTGGGTTACAACTTGTCAACACATACCTCGCCAGCGGGCCCTTAGATTGGTGATAACCGGAGAGCGGGAGTTTCAAAAGACTCATCCGGTGTTTAGGCGACGCAGGTGCTACATAATGGGTCTCATAATGTTCATATACTTCATTTACCTGGCTTTTGTTGCATTCTCCCCCAGCGCTTTGTATCCTCTGGCAAAAAGCGCTATATAAATACAGTTATTATTATTATTATTATTGTGTACATGTGGTTTTTGTTTCTAGTTCACTTAATGATTTGATTTATACCGGTGATAATATGCCGTCCCACCTGTTTTTTTCTTTTGTGTGTGTCGGGGGAAACAGTGCATATTTTCTGTGCCCTTTTTACGCACTTCATCAGTCACCCTTTGTTTAATTCTTTTATACGTATTTACTTTATTGCTAATGATGGTTAAGAATATTTTACGCGTGAGCATTTCTTGTAATGATCGGATTAAGTGGATTCCTTATTTTTTATTTTTTATTTCGAATTCCATGCCTAAATGACCATTATGTTAGTTCTGTTCTTCAAGAAGTTTCAATAGGACTTGTACGTTCTCCTCATCCACGTTTTTTTTCTTGGTTGGATGGTGGAGATGGGTTCATCCTTGATCGGACCAGGCCATCTTTTATGTTTTTTTGTCGTTTGTATGCCAGGATGGGTTGGGTCGCAAAGAGTGCACTTAGAAAATCATTATCGCTGTTCAGATTCCAGTGTTTCAGAAGGGCCTGCTTAAGAGCTGGGTGTTTAATTTGTGGGTGGTAGGGTAAAACAAAGACCAGCGGGATATTCTTTTCGGATTTTGCACGCTTTTTAGAGTTCACGGAATCGCGTGTATATGTGCTTTGTTGTTTGACAATCGGAAGCAAAAAATAATCTATGTATTTTAAAATAGATTGAGTCGGACCTCCGCAACCACTAATAATAGGCCTCCCCACAAACCGTGTACAAACTGTACGACATTGCAATTTGCAACACTTTCACGGCACGGCACGCATGTCATAAATACAGTACAGGTACATGAAGAATGAAGGCGCCACCTATTGCCAAGAAAGATACAGTCACGCGACGGGCGACGGCACGACGCGAAGGGCGACGGCACGACGCGACGGTACGACGCGACGGGCGACGGCACGACGAGACGGGCAACGGCACGACGCGACGGGCAATGTGTGCGTCGCCTCTTCAAGCAGTCTACTTAGAAGCGCCGAGGTAACTGGCGACGGCACGACGCGATGGGCGACGGCACAACGCAACGGATGACGGCACGACGCGACGGACGACGGCACGACGCGACGTGTGAAGGTGCGTCGCTTCCTCATGCAATGTACGTGCTTAGAAACGGTAATTTAAGAGGCGACGGCACGACGCCACGGGCGACGGCACGACGCGACGCCACGACGCGACGGGCGACGGCACGACGCGACGGACGACAGCACGACGCGACGGTACGACGCGACGGTACGACGCGACGGCACGACGTGAAGGCACGACGCGACGCAGATTTGGCGTCTATAGAACACCATAACATTTACATGTCCCGTTATTAGTACGTAGACTCTGAGAAAGTCTGAGGAGAAGTACTGTTGTTACGCGTGTACGACTAAAATAGATCGCTGCGCGCGTCTTCGTCTTGAAAAAAGGGCAAGACAGAAAAGCGCGCATGCGCAGTTAATGTGTCATAATCGGGGTTAAGCTTGTACACTGGCTGTTCGTGGAGCGTCCTAAAAAGGCACCTCTTACGAACTCTGAGTGGCGATTTGGCAAATATAAATGTTTGTTTCTGTTTATAAATTTACCTTCGGATAGTAAATATTATTTCGGTTTTTTTTTTCAGGCAAATGGTATTGTAGTGGAGCTGCTTAGGTCCATTTTTGGCCAAAATCGTGCACTTTGTGGTAAAAGCATGAAATTTGGCATGCGGGGTCGGAATGGGCTAGAAATCATTTTTAAGATCGGGACCCATCCTGGATTTTGCCCATTTTGGGGGCGGAGCTAATTTTTTTGAAAAAGGGGGTGCAAACAATAAAAACTGTATTTAACATCCATTTCTCTCGTTTTTTCTATGTGTTAAAATAAGCTTAAACATAAAATAAGACATTCTAGCTTGTAAACACCTGTTATTTTCCACCCATTTTGTGGGCGTGGCCTTAATGTGTAAAAGAGGCGGTATATATTAGCAGTTTGGTTCAAATATATAAAAATATCATTCAGTTGGGTGGTAAAATCTTGAAAATTGGCATGTTTAGTCGAAATGGGCTGAAAATCATTTTAAGAGGTGGACCCATCTTGGATCTTGCCATTTTGGGGGCGGAGCTTGATCGGTTAAAAAGGGGAGTGCAAACAAATAACAATTTAGAAAAACTGTATTTAACATCCATTTTCCTTTGTTCTTCATGCTTTTAAATAAACAGAGACATGATAAAAAAAATCCAACATTGTAACACTTGTTATTTTTACCCTTTTGTGGGCGTGGCCTAAATATGAAAAGGAGTCCTCACATTAAAGCAGCTTCATTCAAACGAGGGAAAATCAGCACTTTTGCTGGTAAAACACAAATTCTGCATTGGTTAACTATGTTTGCCATACACTGTAAAGATAAGTTTAAAAGGTTGCAAGGACTTTGCCCTTTTAGGGGTGGAGCCACATTTTAAAGTAGAGGGCTGAATATTCGCATAGAAAGGCAAAATGGTAATATTTCTACTGGGTATACTTACTCAAAGGGGTTTCATGTCCTTAGATGTACCTGGTACATACAGCCTAGGCCAAAAAATAGTTCTGTTTCCGATAACATGGCATTTGAAAATAGGGTAGGAAGGTAGGGAATTCTTGTGGGGTGCATTCTTTTTGTGTTGATCATATGTAGGTGTCTGCGTGTATTCCATGGTAAAAGGTGGTAATTGATGGTTTTTGTTTAATTTTTTTCATTGTTCCCAAAACAATATTAGGGTAGGGGCTGTCAAAATAGGGTAGGTGGGGTACCGGAAGCAGAATAATTATTTTTTTGGCCCTATGTGTAAATATTGAAGCAATTGCCAGGAGCCCAAACATTCATATAATATAAATTCAGTAGAACACACTGCAAGGAATTAACGCATACTCTGCGCACATTTTTTTTTTTTTTTCATGTTTACATGCCCACATAAAAAGCACTTGCAAGAAAAGGTGAAGTCCACCGTTGCCCCCCCCCCCCCCCCCGTGATGCTGGTAGTGTTTACAAACAAGGAAATGCCGCAGCTGCTGTAACCTATGTTACTTGTAGCCAATCACACTAATTAAAATAAGAAATATTTAATCTTCTAGATTATTCAACCCCCTACTTTAAATTGTAGCTCCACTCCTAAAAAGGCAAAATCCTTGCAATCTTTTTAAATTTATATTTACTGTGTATGGTAAAACATAGTTAACCAATGCAGATGTTGTGTTTTTACCAGCAAAAGTGATGATTTTCCCTCGTTTGAATCAAGCTGCTCCAATGTGCGGCCTTCTTTTCATATTTAGTCCACGCCCACAAAAGGGTAAAAATAACAAGTTTGAAAGTTGGAATTGTTTTTTATCATGCCTCTGTTTATTTAAAAGCATGAAGAACAAAGGAAAATGGATGTTAAATACCGTTTTTCTAAATGTTGCACTCCCCTTTTTAACCGATCAAGCTCCGCCCCCAAAATGGGCAAGATCCAAGATGGATCCACCCTCTTAAAATGATTTTCAGCCCATTTTGACTAAACATGCCAATTTTCAAGATTTTACCACCCAACTGAATGGTATTTTCCATATTTGAACCAAACTCCGAATATATACCGCCTCTTTTACACATTTAGGCCACGCCCACAAAATGGGTGGAAAGTAACAGGCGCTAAAATGCTAGAATGTCTTATTTTATGTTTAAGGTTATTTTCAAAGCATAGAAAAACTACAAAATGGATGTTAAATACAGTTTTTATGAGTTTTTATTGTTTGCACCCCCTTTTCAAAAAATCAAGCTCCGCCCCAAAAATGGGCAAAATCCAGGATGGGTCCCGATCTGAAAATGATTTCTAGCCCATCTTGACCCCACATGCCAAATTTCATGCTTTTACCCCAAAGTGCACGATTTTTCGCTTAGCAGCTCCACTATTGGGAGTTCATGCTGAAAACAGCTTACCATTTAAAATGGCTCCAGTTATGATTGGACACAAGAATACATGAAAGCGGAAGCATTTTACATCACACATATAAATTATGAAAGTGTTTAGTGAGAAATGCCAGTCACAAAAAAGTGTGATGACGTCTTCATTCAAAAGGACGCCCCCTAGCGGCACATTTAATATTGTTTGCTTTCTTTATTTTGAAAACCATCCGTTCAAATTTTACCAAAATGCCCCTTGATATTCTCTGATTAACCACAGAAAACTTGGCAAGGTTTCAAATTCATGACGTAATCAGACCGCAGGTTACTTCTATGAGAATTTGAAAATGATCATATTTTCAATTAAATTCTATCATTTGATCCATGTTGTATATCTTCGTAGTCCAAATAACGATATCCATTACAAATTTACAATGTTCACCTTTTGCTTCCAAATACTGTGACGTCATCAAACCGGAAGTAAGGTGTTATGAATACTACACTTATATTTTCCAGATGTTCATGCGTTAATTAACTTCACAATGGATATTTATCCACAAATCAGTATCACTTCCCGTTTGTGAATAATGACGACATCAAGCAAGAAACTAGAGGTTCGCGTTTGTTGAGTTACAAACGCAGAGTGGTCGGGCTGGCATATTTTCTTGTGTTTACAGTGACTTAATCATAATTGAACTGCACAATACCCCTCCCATCACTCTGCAACCATTACCCTGTGTTTTCACAAAGAAAATCACACAACCTGCAGTTGAACTTGTTGCTTTACCTCGACAAGACTTGTAGGCCTATCAGGAAGCGAACATCTGGTGCTGCATGGATGGCTACTCAAGCATACAACCAGTTGGGACTATTGGTAGAGTTAACGAAGCCTCTAACGTCGTTAGAGTTTATGCAACAGAATTATGCTAATCTTAAAATAAAATGGCTTTTTTGTTTTATTTTGTTTTTGTCTTTTGCATGGGCATAATAAAATTCTGCACTAAGGTTACGACATTGGTAGAATTGACAGAGCGTCTCACGTCGTTAAAGTTTATGAAACATAATTATGCTAATTTTAAGATAAAATGGCTTTTATATTGTTTTTTGTCATTGGTCTTTTGCATGGGTATAATAAAATTCTGCACTGAATTTATGACAACGGTAGACTTGACGAAACCTCTAACGTCGTTGGAGTTTATGCAACATATGCTAATTTTATCATAAAATGGCTTTTATGTTATTTTTTACTTTTAAATGGGCATAATAAAATTCTGCACTGAATTTACGACAGAAAAGTTTGTGGCTACACGCTGTAGAAATATTAATTTTCAGCATTCAGATATGAGAGGAAAACTGGCGAAGCGCGATTTCAATCGGTTATCGCGAAAAATATCAGAAAATGGACGAGAATATTAGAATTGAATTCATGGTCAGAATTGGAATCGGTAGACTTGAGGGAGCCTCTATGACGTGTTTGGAGCTTAATAAATGCAACATTTGATTATCTCAATATCAAAAATAAAATGGCTTATGTCTTTTGCATGCATGGGCTTCCTAAAATTCTGCTAGTTATCCTCGCATATCTGAATGCTGAAAATTAATATTTCCACAGCGTGTATAACCACACCTTTTCTGTCGTAAAGTCAGGGCAGAATTTTATTATCCCCATGCAAAAGAAAAAAACCCATCAAAGCCATTTTATTATATGATTAGCATATGTTTCATAAACGTCAACGACGTTAGAGGATCTGGCAAGTCTACCAATAGTCCCAACTGGTTGTATGCTTGAGTAGCCATCCATGCAGCACCACATGTGCGCTTCCCACGGACCTTCAAGTCTTGTCGAGGTAAAGCAACAAGTTCAACTGCAGGTTGTTTGATTTTCTTTGTGAAAAGCAAAGAGTAATGGGTGCAGGGTAATGGATGCAGGGGAATGGGAGGGGTAATGTTCAGTTCAATTATGATTAAGTCACTGGAAACACAAGAACATATGCCAGCCCGACCACTCTGCGTTTGTAACTCAACAAACGCGAACCTCCAGTTTGTTTTTGGAATGTGCTGATAACCACCCCTAGCATGTATACCCAAAATAATGGGAAGGTCGACCTTGACACACGCCCCTCCCATCATAGCAAGCTAGCTTAGCATGTTTGTAGTTGACTATGGACTGTCAATTATCAAGAGTCAGTTTGTGGTCCGTGGTGGGCATGTACAACTAGAATCAAAGAATGGAGACTGGTGACCTAGGCTGTCAATAAAAAATATGTTAGTGAGGATGCCGCGTTTGCCCCGCCCATGCCGCTAAATAATATTTAAATAGGGTGTCTCAGCGAAGGTTTAAATTGCTATTCCCGCCCCTGAATGCAAAATTACGATAATGTATAAAAAGCGCGGAACCAGCCTATTGCAAAATGGCAAAAAGGCTTCAATAATGTGCAATTTGTGTGGTGATGAGTTCCGAGTTTTGTGCTAAATTCGAAAGTGTCTTTGGTAACTATCATCAAAGATCGATTATAGGGGAAGATCAGAGACTCTGCTGAAAAAAGTGTAACAGGAATTACTTGCTCAGGGGTTATGATGGGGAAGGCCAAGGGTGCCCTTAGCGTTGGGTAGGTAAAAAGCAGATTTGCTCCATGCACTCAACGTGATAACTTATAGTTGTGCAAAGCTGCTAAAGTATTCTTTTCTTTGGTAAAATCATGCAGATATGTACATTTGAAAGCAGTTTATTTTCTGATGAATAGCACCACCAATTTTTTTTGTAGGCACTTTTAGGAAGCACATGCCTAAAAGTGCCTACAAAAATGTTTTGACAGTGTACCGTATTATACTAATGAGCTACTGCACAGGAACATGTATATACAGAATTCAGAGATGGGGTGGTAATATGAACAATTTCCCCCAAAATCTGTCCACTTTTCTTCATTTGTATTATTTTTATGGCTTATTCTCAACAGGATTAATTTGTTTAAAGTAAAGAATATATGTTTAAAGTTAATTTAACTTAATTGATTAATTATTAATGACTTCATTTTTCTTTCTTAAGAATTTGTGATTTTTTCTTAAAGCACTTACAATGCCCCAGTGACATGTAAAGCGTTTTGAAAATAATATTAATTATTATTATACCTTCAAAAATTGAAGGGGATCATACAAGCATTCTATTCATGTTATGAGCAAAAGTGAGTATTTTTTTCCAGTGGCATTTAAATCTCACCCGCTTGCACAAAAGCTGATGAAACTCGCTCCATACAATCTGTCATGCCTTGTTTACATGATCTAAAATTTTGGTTTAATTCCATTTGTAAACAACATAGTTACTTAGGATCAAAAGTAGGACATTTTGTTTGGCACGTAGTCGATTCCCTTCTACTCATGACAGGGATATGATTGGTCTGTAACAAAAAAACCTGAAAATTGTATGCATGAAGTGCAAACCCCGGCGAGCGCGAAGCGCGAAGCCATTACGGCGTGGGGTCCGGGGCCCGCTTTAATAAGGGCCCCGGACAATTTTTGATTTTAGATGCTCTGTGGTGCAATCTGAGGCAATTACTGGGCACTTTCCTCTAAAATTCTGAAGCAGAATTTGTTTTAATTTTATGAAGAATTTTCCCTTATTTGTTAAAATGTACTCTTGTTCTAATAAAGTTTTTTCTGTACTCAAAGTTGAGAACCATGCTGTTCTCCCCAGGATTTTTTCAAACCTGTGGGGGAATTTTTGTTGTGATACAACAACCCGCGAAGCCACGGCGTGGGTTCGGTAAGGGCCCCGAAAAATTTTGAACTTTAGAAGCTTTCTGATGCATTTTAGAGCATTTCAGAGGAGATCTTGTAATTAAAAAAAAAAAAAAAATCAAAATTGTAAACTTAAATCACTTCTGCTTCCGATAACATGCCTTTCAAAATAGCGTCGGTAGTATTGTTGAAAAAATTATTTCACCATTTCTAAGCAAGGAATCGTTTATATTTCATGTATTTTGTGCCTGGATTATTCTCATTTGCGCCACAAAAATTATCAAGACTAGCCATCAAAAGTGATTAAAACTTGCCTCACCTACTTAAAAATATATTTGAGGTGGGTCATTCCACAATTATGCTTAACGAACATCATGGCCGCTAGCGCCGCAAACATTCAGTCTGGCCGTACATCGCGCCGTACACACGGCCGGCC